>NC_051184.2:133920832-134099341 GCF_013339695.2 Rhipicephalus sanguineus | reverse complement strand
AACGTCACCAAGATACCAATTTCGGTGTATATCGAGCTAGCGAAACGGCCGCCAGCGCACCATTAGCGTGGTACGTGTCATGCTGTACATAACACGCGTGTCATGATTTTATTGTTAACTCGTGTTATTTGACAGTTAGTCCACAACAGTCACGTCGCAAAATAACCAATTTCGGTGTATATTCGAGCTCAGCCGAATAAACGCCGCCAGCGCACCCATGCAGCGTGCTGGTACGTGTCATGCTGTACATAACACGCGTGTCATGATTTCATGTTAACTCGTGTTATTTACGTTCGTCACACAGTCACGTCGCAAGATACCAATTTCGGTGTATATCGAGCTAGCGAAACGGCCGCCAGCGCACCATTAGCGTGGTACGTGTCATGCTGTACATAACACGCGTGTCATGATTTTCTTGTTAACTCGTGTTATTTACGTTCGTCACACAGTCACGTCGCAAAATACCAATTTCGGTGTATATCGAGCTAGCGAAACGGCCGCCAGCGCACCATGAGCGTGGTACGTGTCATGCTGTACATAACACGCGTGTCATGATTTTCATGTTAACTCGTGTTATTTACGGTTCGTCACACAGTCCACGTCGCAAGATACCAATTTCGGTGTATATCGAGCTAGCGAAACGGCCGCCAGCGCCCCATGAGCGTGGTACGTGGTCATGCTGTACATAACACGCGTTTCATGATTTCATGTTAAACCGTCGTGTCATTACGTGCGTCCCACACAGTCACGTAGCAACGATACCAATTTCGGTGTATATCGAGCTAGCGAAACGGCCGCCAGCGCACCATGAGCGTGTTACGTGTCATGCTGTACATAACACGCGTGTCATGATTTTCATGTAACTCGTGTTATTACGTTCGTCACACAGTCACGTCGCAAGATACCATTTCGGTGTATATCGATCTAGCGAAACGGCCGCCAGCGCACATTAGCGTGGTACGTGTCATGCTGTACATAACACGCGTGTCATGATTTCATGTTAACTCGTGTTATTTACGTTCGTCACACAGTCACGTCGCAAGATACCAATTTCGGTGTATATCGAGCTAGCGAAACGGCCGCCAGCGCACCATGAGCGTGGTACGTGTCATGCTGTACATAACACGCGTGTCATGATTGTTATGTTAACTCGTGTTTACTTATGTTCGTCACACAGTCACCTCGCAAGATACCAATTTCGGTGTATATCGAGCTAGCGAAACGGCCGCCAGCGCACCATGAGCGTGGCACGTGTCATGCTGTACATGACACGCGTGTCATGATTTTCATGTTATCTCGTGTTACTTATGTTCCTCACACAGTCACGTCGCAAGATACCAATTCGGTGTATATCGAGCTAGTGAAACGGCCGCCAGCGCACCATGAGCGTGGCACGTGTCACGGTGCTGTACATAACACGCGTGTCATGATTTTCATGTTAACTTACGTTATTTATGTTCGTCACACAGTCACGTCGCAAGATACCAATTTCGGAGTATATCGAGCCAGCGAAACGGCCGCCAGCGCACCATGAGCGTGGTACGTGTCATGCTGTACATAACACGTTTCATGATTTTCATGGTAACTCGTGTTACTTATGTTCGTCACACAGTCACGTCGCAAGATACCAATTTCGGTGTATATCGAGCTAGCGAAACGGCCGCTAGCGCCCCATGAGCGTGGCACGTAAGTCATGCTGTACATGACACGCCTGTCAGGATTTTCATGTTATGACTTGTCATTTATGTTCGTCATACAGTCATGTTACATCATACCAACTTTGGTGTACATTCGATTAACCAAGCGACCAGGAGAGCACAAAGTCGTAGGCGGCTAGAGATAGATAGATAGATAGATAGATAGATAGATAGATAGATAGATAGATAGATAGATAGATAGATAGATAGATACGCTCAAAGTCGCAGAAGTTCGCTAAGAAATGCTTCGCATTTAAAAATAGGCACGAATGCATTGTGTCGAAGCGTGAGGACGCAAATATAACAAAAACACAAACGCCGATTTCAGTCTGCCGACGGTCGCCGGGTGCGTCTTTCGTCGTGTCGTTGAAACGACGGCGACAGTCGGCCAATTTTACGTGACTAGCGAACCGCGCCAGGCCTCGGAAAGTCTCAAGTTCCAGCCATCGCCGAAGGGGGGCGAAAAGATCGACCCCGTCACCGCTAAAAAAGATCATAGTGGCTCCGTTCAAATCTGCCGTCGGGGACGCGAAAAAATCCGCCAGAGGCGCCGTAATAGAAGCAATATTTAAGAGATACACTATTTTTCCGCATAAAAGTGCTTTTTCTTGCGCAACTGAAAGTACTGTTTGAATGAGGAGTAAATTTGTTGTTTAGTGATTGAAAACATGGACTGCCACGTGTCTTCTACCCTGAATTCCTCGATTCAAACGTTTTGGCGCGAGATTTTGCGGTCCCGGTGGCACGTACGGCAACAAATTCGTAAGCTGCGGATGTAAACTTTGTAAGCCGTGGTCCAATGCTTATGGTGTTCGCCTGCTGACCCGAAAGTCGTGACTGTGGCGACCGCATTTTTAGATAAAGGCGAAAATCTGTAGGTCAGGTACACACTGAACATCTCCAGGTCGAAATTGCCGGAGCCCTCAACTACGGAGTCCCTTATAATGAGATCGTGGTTTTGGAACGTAAAACCCTAGAAATTATTACTTTACTTTGTTAGCTGCAACACTGAAGTGTGAGCAGCATTGTAGGGCGACATGAGTTTAAGTGTGATTGAAGCGGTAGGTTGAAGTGGTGTTTGCTGGCGAAAATTTGCCCGTATGAGAGAGAGTGACGTCGCTGTAAATGGCATTAAATTTGCCGAGCGACAGGCGTATAGGTTTCTGAGGTCTTACGAGCCAAAACAAGCCGGGCTCCCAAACTGTCGACCATAATGGGTTTTTTACCGTGCAGTAGCGCATGCACACGTGTCTCTGACGTTTCGCCTCCATCGTACTGCGAGGCTTCGTAGCGTGGTAACTCTAGTTAGAGTTGGGTCGGTTAACAGGGCAGCTCTTGGCTGAGCCCCATAACAACGCTGTCGTCTTCATCCAATCGGTGCAATTTCGTCACCCGTGCCAGAGCGTCATTAATTAACCCATACCCGTGACCAAATCGAAATGGCAAGTGGGTTCTGCTACACACACGCTTATTAACTAAAACGTAGAATCTGCAAGAACGTCTCTGGTGGTCGGAACAAACACCCGGTTGTCCCTCCCCCACTATCAATTAGCACCTGAATGGAGCTTGCTTCACTTCATTAGGGGTAATTTGTATGTTTAATGACTGGCACGTATGTATGCCATGTTAGGGAAGATGAAATATAGCCTAGTGTGGGTTTGTCTTGACACGAATATGGAATAATTAAATATAACCGTGGTTAATAAACTTTGCCATGTGTTCTTGAATATTACGAAAGTCTGAGTGCCGCTTTTATTTTGAGGTTAAGGAGTGTAACGGTGGTGTGTCCATGTACAGCAGACGTTCCGCAAGGTAGAAGGTACAGCGGCAGCCGTGAATTGGCATATTTGCCAATGCGACCGCCGTTGAATTCTGGGCATCGCCATGGCAACGCTGGATATATCTGCCTTGTCGCTCACCGCTGACGGCCGGCGCGCGGTAACGAGCAAGCGGACCGTCGCTGTGACCAGTGACGAAGCGCAAAAAGTGCGCCGCGGCTCCTCGGGTGCCGCAGATAACGCGCAGAATATGCGCAGTTATCGTCCGATGGTTGGCAGCTGGTTTGCTGCTCCCCGTTTTCTTGCCAATTCTATCGTTAATGTTGTCTAAAATACACATGGAAAGTTTTTTAATTCACCGATGTAATCAAATTGCAATTATGGTGGGCAGTCGCTGTGCTACTGTATGGTGCCGCAGGAGCTGCGATACCGGCGAAGGCGTCAGTTTCCACAGGCTCCTCGACAATGGCATGTACGTACACGTACTTTCAAGCTCAGCGTTTTAAATGCGAAGCATTTCTTAGCGAACCTCTGGCACTTTGAGCGTTTCTATCTACGTATCTATCTATCTATCTATCTAGCCGCCTACGTCTGGGTGCTCTCATAATCGCCTCCTTAACTTGGTGTAGACCAAATTTGCATGGCAGGGTAAGAGGATTTGACGAATATGATTGCCGGGTCATGACATGAATAACGTTAAATCCTGTCGCGTACGTCGTCAAACCCTTTCCACTAGTCACGTGTGGCACATACCGTTTACCATGGGCCGCGATGTACGGGTATGCGCCACAGAGGATAGAGAGTTTATAACTATCCAGGAACGGCGAAAACATTGGTAACTTACACGCTAGAGCGTTAAGGAAAACCAACATCGGCAGCGTTGACTCAACGAATGGAAACAATGAAAATTAAGATCGCAGCAGGAATCGAACCCAAGCATTTTGCGTGGCAATCAGGTATTCTACCACTGAGCCACGCCAGGTCTATAACTGGTTTGGTAAAACAGCCTGCCCAGGCGTAATTGCGGTGACAGTCAATTGTGGTTGTGGTGCTGGCTATCTAATTTTACAAGAAAGCATTGAACACTACATGATACTCCTACGATGGCTGCTCCTACGATACAGGCGTCATATCAGATCAACGTCTGTAGTTACAGTTTTGGCTCCGCTTTTTATAGCAGTCTAATAAAGATTACGTTTGTATTCTATGATTCAGCAAGCTATATTGAAGCATTGCTCGAGTCCGGAGGAATACATTACCGAAAGTTACATATGATAACCACATCACCGCACCGTAAAGTGCACTTGGTCCACCAGAACGGAGCAGTGGCCTCTTTATTTCTAACGAGGCTGGGCGATGGCCTCAGCTCACCGAGGATGATGCCAGATTGATTGACAGCCGCTTTGTAGACTAGGCTACGTATTACACATACGCTCAGGTAGTGTACGAATACACAAACACCATCCATTGATGTTGGTCTACGTAGCACTATCCAGGCCTACCAGCATCGACGGCCTATACCTCACCAAACGCGAAGGTGGCTTCAGGTTCCGACATGTCGCCGGCTCTGTCGACACGACAATTGTCGATGAAATGACCAAGGCATCCACGAATTCCAACAGCTCTACTATAGCACATACTTCACCACACGTGGACCCCTCGTCACACGATCACGACCGGATCCTATAACAAGTCATGACCAGCTGCTGTGCTCACTGATCACGGTGATGACGTCCTTGTTCAAGAACTGTCAAGAACTTTCTTGCACACATGCACACGGTTCGTAAAACGTGCGTGAGTTCTCGGGACACGTATAAGCACTACATCTCAGCTTACCGCTTCTGGTGTTGGTAATACCCACGCTGCCAGTGGCAGCGTTACCCAACCGTAAACAACTGGTTATATAACACATATGCGGCTCTTCAGCATATATATGTGTGCGTATAAAATTTATACAAATCTTTAGCGTCATTTTGTAACGTGCCGCTCAGTAAAAAAGTTACGCCACAGTCACCTACCCGCCGCATGCTTCGCATAACATCGACTCCCACGGTACGTGGGATCTGCCGAATTTTTTTCTTTCTGCTTTGTGACCTCGTTAACATATCACACTTCGCTGTCTCGCGTTTGAGTTGTTTGCTAACACGTGTGGACAAAGCTGCTATTTCACTTGTACTTCAAGGTATGGTGGGCTCAAATGAACGAGTGAATTATGCTATGGCATGAGCACGACTTGCCAGACTGTTGATGAAGCCTACTTCCAGTGACGATGTCACAATAATGAGAATGACCGGGATTGAAAATCGTTTCTTCTTTCTTTGTATTTCTGCACCTCTTTGAGGCCTCCATATATCAATGTATGGGTTGTTTCATCGGCATCACGTGTTAAAGTGCTCATGTTTTCTGCCATTCTGTAGACATCCGCTATATTGTGATTTCTTTGCGCGAACCTGCTTGTCATTCTCAGCCTGACCGCAATTAGTTGTAATAAAGTACTGAAACTGTAGCAAAAAAAAAAAAGAAATATGCTGATGCTGTACGCCTGTCCTACAATACAAGTTGGTTATTGTGAGCGCTAGCTGACGGTGGAAACGGGCAACAAACGCTATCTAACTTGTTTTGTCTCTTTGAAGTATGGCGAAGGCTAGTCGTTTACGAGCTCACGATGTCTCAACAAGGGACTTTTAACGCTCGCTCACTGTCAGTAAAGATTATTGTTCCTTCTACTCACTCGTGAGTTGCCAATCTATGCCTTTCGGTTCCATGTGACCTTCGTATAGGCCTGACTGGCTGCCCAGGCGGCGCTGCGAAAACGGTGCTAAAAAGCGCCCCCTACGATAAGTTCTTTGGTTTCGAGTAGTGAGACTGGCGGCCGCATGCAGCACTAAGCTCAGATGCGCAATGGAACCGCCGCTGTCGGTTGTGCTGCGCTTTGGATCTCGGCCAATTCTGGCGTGGCTGAGTTCTTCAGGCCAAGCAATCTGCGTAAACGCAAGAAGCTCGTCAACGTAAAGTATGTTTACGACGTGCAGGAGATTGAAGGAACCATTTTCGGCGCGCTGCAACTCGCAAGTGCAGCGAATCTCATACGACGTTGAACTCGAGTTAAGTTTTACGAGGCATGCTCGCGCGATTAACGACAGTGCATAAACGAAAGATTGCTGTTAAGAAAGCCGAAATGATTTGCATTACACGACGAAACGGAATCAAAAAAGGTCCAGTGACGAAGGCTAGCCGTCGGCGGCCCGAATGAGCGCATTCGCGCCGTGTGCCGTTTCCTGGCGCATTCAGTCGCAAACACACTTTTTTCCCCATGCACGGTCGTAATTTTCAACATTTGCTTCTAGGGAATTCGTCAAATTCTCTTAGCGTGCGGTGGCGGTCGAGAAGCGACGGCGCGCAATGTTTACAGCCGGCCGCTGGAAGCAGCCGGCTGTAAGCTGACGGAAAAATCGTAGGCACATACGCAGGGTGACTCATGGCATCGTTTTTCTCGTTTCCCACGAAATGCCGGCTGCATATCCTCGTGATCGCCGTCGGCAGCCACGGCGTGCCGTCTGGACTGCACACAGGGAATATATACATATATCAACGCGTGCACGCGCGTACGGAAAGTAATCAGCACGTTGCGTTGCAAACCACGTTTTGCTCGCGTACTAAAACCGCACATTAGGATCCTTACCCCCACTTTCGAGGCAATTAACCACCAACAATAACGGCGGCGACCGCGCTTCGGGACCGCGCGCTGCTCAGAGCCGTCGCCCGGACCACCTGCTTTCGGCACGGTTTGTTGAAGCAGGGATCGCTCGTCAAACATGTCAGACTCTGCAGGCATAGCGGACAAGTTCCTGCGTACGTTTTAAGCACTTTTTGAGCCTGAAAACTAGGCGCAAAATTAAGTAAACGCTCAAAGCAACTGAGAACTGCGTAACTCGCCGGTCGGCGTCCATTTTTGACTACCCAAGCAACTTCGGCGCACGCCACCAGGCTCCGCCACAGTACTCAAAACTCCAGCGCGTCAGCCCTATGCACAGGTACTGCGTCTCGAAGGGCGCTTTGGCGTGCTGCTGGGCGTATCGACGCGCTTAAAACAAGCGGGCGAAAGATAACGAGACATCCGTAGCCCTACGCGAGTCCCGGCCTCTTTCGTCCGCTTCTGTTTAAAAGGATAGAATAAAAAACCAGCCGAGGCACCCGCGTATGCGCATACACACCCGGTACGGAAGAAAAAAATTTTGTTTTCCGCCTCCTCTTTACGCAGCGCCATCTCTTGGTAGTTCCATGCCTTCGGTAGTTCCATGCGCTACCGCTGCTTATCTTTCGTACCGTTGTCAAGGCTGCAGTTTCCCTTCTCTAAACTGGTTCTTTATTCTATGACCGCGCGACGAATGCCTGGGAGCACAAGACGCGGACGGCGTCTTCCGCTAGCGCAGGCTTGCCGCTAGCGTGAGCGGGCCCTTAGGGACGCGCGCTGCTTCGCCATAGCTTCGCTGACCGGACTTGCGCGAAGAAACTGAGCCATGCTGTGACGCACAATTTTCTCCATTTTTCCAAACATGGATCAGTGGCGTCGTCTGGTGTCTCGATCAGAACTGTTGGCAAGATGACGACCATGTAACCGTCACCTTAGGGGCCACACAGCAGCTCACAACTGCGACTTCATAATTTCCAGGAGCAAGGAACCAGCATCGATCTGTGCTGCCGTGTTTTTTTTTTTTTGTTGTTTTTTGTTTTTTTGCGGCTCTGCTGTTGCTGCCCAACGCTACGAGCGTTGGTTGCTGCCGTGGGCTCACTCTACCAATGCTCTACTGGCCCAAATCGCGAGCGCAGACGCTATGGGGACGCCGAGCATACGACCCGGCTGGATTAATACATCGTGAGAGTTGTTCACGCTTTCTATTGACTCAGCAGCCCCGTAGCGTCCACAGTTTTGCAACCAACTTGTGAGATAGAGTATAGACGATTTTCCGCAGCGGCGCACGGGCGCTGCCATGTTTGATCACGTGATCACAAGTGGCCTTCCCCCAGCCATTTGCCCCAGCTAACGCATTGGGCCAGCGAAGCGGCCGTGGCCGTACCACACAAGCTGGTTGCAGCAGGGTGTAAGCAAGTCACATGCTTGCGCAGCAAAACATAGTTCTACATGTAATCGCCTCAAAGTTGAAAACGTTAAGACATTTGCGTTTGTTTGGTACGTACCACGCCACAACGATAAGCGATATGTTTAATCTACTTCGTATTTATGGTGTATGCCTTGAATTGTTGTATTAGCAACCGCCAGTAGCTGGCGTTACAAGCCAACATGGCAGCACCCATGCAGACGCGACAGCCCGCTTCGATCCGAACTCGCGCTTGCTACTCGCCCACTGTCATCACAGCAACAAATAAATGGTAAAATCGGCGATCGCTTTGTGTCAGCTCACGCTGGAGGAAAGCGTGAGGTATGCTTTGTCCTTATTATTGCGATCAGCTGTATTTATTTAGCCATGCCTGCTAAGCCTTGTCTCCGACAATATGAGAATGAATCTTGGAAACGCTGCAAAATACCGACGAGTACATTGCTCTCGAAGCTTCAGGACGCGAATATAAAGCAAACAAATGCGTAGGTTTTCAACTTACGTGCCACACAGCGTAGGACGATGACGTGATAAATTCGAGGCGGAAGGAAACTGCATCCACAGGTGCCGCCACGTTTACTTTTCCGGCGCTGCCGTCTGCTCGCTTTTACTCGCAGGCGCGCAGACGCTATGGGAAACGCCGAGCAGACGACACGACGCGGATGGAGACATATTGAGCAGCGCTGCCAAAGGCCATGGCAGGGGGATGGCAATGGAGACGGCCACGGTAGGGGGACGGCCACAGTGCGGTGGCGCCATCTAGTTTTGATTGAACAAACCAGCTGCGGAAAATCGTCTATAGGCAGTATAACGCAAGGATGGACCGAGAGGAAAAATTAAGATGGAACTAGCGTGATTGTGCTCAGCAAATGATGTCTAAATATGAATATGAATTTATGTCGGCAACTTTTTCATTTAACCCATATATGCCCAGTGTCCTACATATAGGACGCTTCTTCGATGCACTGTAACATCGCTATTTTTTTAGCTGATGACTAGCGCCACCTACAGCACATCAAGCAAGCCTCATTCTCAACGTGTGCAAGCCTAGACATTGCTTGCTTTTCACTTAGAGTTTCCTAAAATTAACTAGAGGGGACTCTGGCGCTGCGATCGTTCAGCTACCATGGGAATAATGGGTAGTACACAAATTTGCCTAGTCTTCGTGCTTACGGCTTCAAACGTACTTGTGGCTTTGTTTATTGCTATGTTTTGGTTTTCTTTCAGATAAAAGAATGGATCGTTGTGAACTTCGTGACCAGATTTGAATCGCTGAGCCTAAAGAAGATAAAGTGGCGAAGTGAAACTGCTCACTTTTACTGAAATTCGTTTTGCGACAAAGCGGCTGCAGACGACGCAGAGCCAAACGGAGCCGAAAGTACGAAGTTCAGACAAATTTATGTACTACCCATCATTCCCATGCTGGCTGAAGCGTCATGCGTTGCAGCTCCCATAGACACTAGCGCCAGAGTTCCCTCTAGTAAGTATTGTAGGAAACTCTATGGCTTTTCATGCTGCCACGTTAGGGTGGCTAGAATGGGGAGGTGTGAAAAGCGGCCGCGAAAACCGGTCTCCAAATCGCGCCGATGCCGCAAGGGGCGCTATACGCAGAGGCGCGGGGAGTCGAGCAGACGACGTGCCGCGTAGCGCCGCTACAGTGTACTAGCGCCGCTCATGTACGGCAAACCTGTCTCACGCTATTAGCTTGCAACAGTTTGCTGCGTTAATCGTCTTTTTCCTTTTCTCTTTCAGCGGGTGCAGTAAAAAAGGGCACACTGTAACATCTTTTTCTGCTAGTAAAAACAGCGCCAAAACTACGAAGACGAGACAGATAAAACAGGACTAGCGCTGTCTCGTCCTTGTAGTTTTCGCGCCGTTTTTTACTATGAATGTATACCAACAAGCTCAAGTTCGTACGCTTCTCATCTTCCTCTCCTTTTTTACTGATTTCCGTGAAGGAATGCACGCGAGAAAGAATATATCGGAGTGACATGCGGTGCGCACCAACCAGCAAATGTCGATTGGTGTTACTTCCTTGAAAGAAAAAAAATTCGTTACACAAAATATGGATAATTTAAAAAAAAACATATGAAGCCAAGGGTAACTAGAAAGTTAGATTAAAAAGTAAACATCGAGTCAATGAAAATGATGAATGAGCAAGCGGTCATACTGTCAGATGGAATTTATGAAAGAGATAACCCTCGCGGTAGTAAATATATAGATCTGAAGTAATGAAAAAGATCGATCTAGACAAAATGGATTTGGAACAAAGAAAACGGAAAGAAAAATAAACCATCGCGGTAATCTTTTCGTCATATTTATATAACCAAATACAGCATAACAGACATCCCTCTGAATATAAAAGCAGTAACTTATTGTTAATCATATCTTCTGAAGTGGAGCTACGAGGTACCTTTTTTTTCTAATTGTAATATAGGTGACAGAATAAAAGGAAGTGTTCCGTTGTTTCAATTGATTGCAAAATTTGCACAACGGCCGGGGACGCCATTAGACCAGCATTATATAAATAAAAATTCACTCGTGGAATTTGACCGCATAATCTGCTGTAAGAAACTTCTAATTGTCACGATGCACACCGCTGTTTATTCCAGCAATACCTTACATTTACGAAGTTTTTAAATTTATCCAGTGATAATTTGCCAGTGTCGCTTTGCAAACAAGCATTTCTATACCTTAAAGCTGTCGCATAAGCCGTATCTGGTAAATTAGGAATCAGAGCTCCACATAGAGATACTGAGGCTCATGAATCCACCATTTCATTTAGATACAATCCGCGGTGGCCCAGTACCCTCAGCAACCAAATTTTTTGTAAGTTTGCAGGTATTAGATAACGAAACATGCTCAGGAGTGTTGAATTCGCTGCCGTATATAGGAAGTGCTGAACATACCGAAAGATAATCTGTAACTATAAGTGCTGTTGATTCATTTGACGGGAGCTTGCTAAAACAACAGCCAGTATTTCTGGAATTATTATAGGTGTATATATACGATGATAAGAGGAAGATAGAAAAAAAAGCGCTAATTTCTGCAACCCAACAGGGAGCACGACTAAGCGCCTTAGGTGTATGATTAGGAAGTCGAATTGAAAAAGACCACTGAAAAGAGCGAGAGATGATGCCTAACCCAACGTTACGAGACTAGGTTAGCAACCTAGTCTAGTGACGTTGTCCTAACCTTACCCTCTACCGATGCATAAGTCGCGGTTTTTTTATTGACATAATGAGATGTATTGCTAATTGTCATGTGAGCAAGGTAATTGTGTACTGGTAGTTTAAATACAGAAATGGCATTTGTTTAGCATTAGGAGAAAAAAAATATCACGACATTGTGTGCGAAGGATCGAACTGAGCTTACTTGAAGAGTCAATATGTTATATTTTTACATTGAGTAGTTCTAGCAGCGCCAGTGCGAATATAATCTGAGGGGTGTTCACTCACGACCAATGTGCTTCAAAGAATAAACTAGATTTTTAAATGAAAACATATAATGATTGTCTCTGATGCGAACTGTATATCTTTAAAAATGTACGTTTTAACTGTTGGTGTCTCTGATCTAATTACCGACCATGGTAATCGCGCTTCTATATCTAACACGTTGTTTGCAACGAACATTAGAAGTCCAAGGCACAAGCGCAAATCATTCCTTTCTAATAGTATTAGAGGTTTCATTTTTTAAGCTTCGTTGCCAGAGAAAAACAACAACAAGAAAACGGCGCCCTATACCGGGATAGGGCGAACATACATTTTGTTAATCACTATCATTGTATTTCTTCGCAATTCAGTCCTTTGGTTTCAGAGTTTTCGTAGCAGCCAGGAACGAAGCACCAGCGTTCAGTTCTCTTCGTTTTATAGGGTATTTTCACCACAGCTCACTAATGCATGACTCGTGTACAATAAAGAACGCGTAAATGGTGAAAAGAAAAAAAAATCACGCCGTGTTTCCTTGTAACAGCCTTCCAACGGGCAATCTGCGACAGCGGCGGCTGTACCCGGATGGATGGATGGATGGATGCTATGAGCGTCCCCTTTATAACGGGGCGGTGACAAGTGTGCCACCAGGCTCGAAAAAAAAAAAGAAAACCTTTACTCTCTTTTTCCTTTTTTTTAGCGTTGGCCTAGTGTCTTTACTTCAATTAAAACTATTTTACTCCAGAAGACAAAAAAAAAACCTTAAGTTTTCAGCTTCGTTCTGTGCCCTTTACGGCAGAATGTCCTTATTTTTTTTTTTCCCATTATTTATTTTTGTCCTTTCTCTCTAGTTTTTTGTCCTTTCTCTCTAGTTTTCTGCCACCAATACTCTAACCGTCTCTTACTTATTTCAATCGCGGGTGTGTTCAGCTTTCCATTGTCTCTAAAACCCAAGGCGTCATGTAGGCTCGTGCCCAAACGTACACCTGGGTGGATGTCTCCACATTCAATCAGAACATGCTCCGCCGTTTCCTGATCTTCCCCGCAGCACGTGCATTGTTCTTCTTCTTTACTGAATCTCGCTTTATAACTACCCGTTCTAAGGCAACCCGATCTCGCTTCAAACAGTAAAGCGCTTCCCATTGAATTGTCGTAAAATGCCTCCCTCCTTATTTCATTTTTGCCCTTCCGGTAGTTACTCAAAGCCGGTTTTTTCTCCATAGCTGTCATCCAGTAAATCCTCTCCGCCTCTCTGACTTTTCGCTTAACGCTCTTTGTTGACATACTGCTTACACTACCAGCCGTATATTTACTAGTGAGCCTCCTAGTTCTTTTTCTCCACTGTGTGTCCACGCTCTTCCTATACAAGTAACGGAACACCTTCTCTGTCCATCTACTCTCCTTCATATTCCTTAGCCTTTCTTCGAACCTTATTTTGCTCTGAGCCTCCCTCGCCTCAAAACCTGCCCATCCCATATCGCCCTTTACAGCCTCATTTGTCGTCTTCCCGTGAGCACCCAACGCGAGGCGTCCCACAGTCCTTTGATTTATATCCATTCCCGATTGCACCTCTGCTCTCATGCACACCACTGAGTTCCCAAAAGTAAGCCCCGGAACCATTACACCCTTCCACAGACCTCGAAGCACCTCGTACCTATTGTATCCCCACAATGCTCTGTGCTTCATTATTGCAGCATTCCTCTTTCCTTTTGCTGCTGAGGCTTTTTCCTGTACCTCCATGTACCTGTCACCCTCATTTATCCATACTCCGAGGTACTTGTATTCGCTCACTCTCGGTATTTCTTGGCCCTGTATTGACACCGCCTGATCACAAGGGTCATTGAATACCATCAATACACATTTTGTTACACTAAATCCTAGTCCTAGAGCTTCCCCTTCCCTTCCGCATATATCCGCCAGCTGCTGTATATCCTCTCGACTGTCAGCAAATAAGACAATATCGTCAGCATAAAATAATCCTGGAAGCTTCTGCTCAATCATCACGCCGCCCTGTTTGTGTGACAGATTAAAACCAAAGTTGCTACCTTCTAGCGCTTTTTCCATATTCACCATGTACAGCATGAATAACAGCGGGGACAAAGGACATCCCTGTCTCAGCCCCTTGCTAATCTCAACGTTCTCTTTGCTACTCATTCCTTCCCATTCTATGCAAACTGTATTTTCTCGGTATATCTCCCTCAAAAGCTGTATACAGTCGTCGCCTATGCCAATTCCTTTCAATATATCCCACAAAATTTCCTGATGAACGTTGTCGTACGCCCCAGTGATGTCTAGAAAAGCCATGTACAAGGGCCTATTTTCTATTTTAGATACTTCTATACACTGAGTGAGAACAAACAGGTTATCGTCTAACCGCCTGTCGACTCGAAATCCATTCTGGAGTTGTCCCAAAATATCGTTGTGTTCTGCCCACTTTTCTATTTTCATTTTTACTGCTTGCATCGCCAACCTGTATAGTACCGATGTAATGGTTAGTGGTCTATACGAGCGAATGTTATCCTTTTCTCCCTTGCCTTTATAGATTAAGTTCATTCTACCTTTTCGCCAACTATCTGGTATTTGCCTGTCCTTTAAGCATTTTTGTACAGCTTTCAGCAGTGCTTCTTTAGTGCTATTTCCTAGTTCGTTAATGAGGCTAACGGGAATACCACGTGGATGGATGGATGGATGCTATGAGCGTCCCCTTTAAAACGGGGCGGTGACATGTCTGCCACCAGGCTCGAAGAAAAAAAAAAAAAAAAAAAAAACCTTCCTTGTTTCATGTTGGCCAAATACCTTATCTACATTGATTAAATCTATGTTATTATACCAAAAATATAAATTCACGGTCCATCTCTCTGCCTCTTAAGGCAGAATGACCTTATTTTTCCCCCATTATTTATTTTTGTTCTTTATCTCTACTTTTCTGCCACCAATACTCTAACCGTCTCTTACTTATTTCTATCGCGGACGTGTTCAGCTTTCCATTGTTGTCCCTAAAACCCAAGGCTTCATGTAGACTCGTGCCCACACGTATACCTGGGTGAATATCGCCACATTCAATCAGTACATGTTCCATCGTTTCCTTAGTTCCCCCGCAGCATGTACATTGTTCTTCTTCGTTACTAAATCTCGCTTTATAACTACGCGTTCTAAGGCAGCCCGACCTTGCTTCAAACAGTAAAGCGCTTCCCCTTGAATTATCATAAAACCTTTCCCTCCTTATTTCGTTTTTTCCTTTTCGGTAGTTACTCAGAGCCGGCTTCTTTTCCATCGCTGTCATCCAATAAGTCCTCTCCGCCTCTCTGACCTTCCGCTTAATGCTCCTTGTTGCCATATCGCCCGCACTGCCAGCCGTATATTTACTGGTGAGCCTCCTAGTTCTTTTTCTCCACTGCGTGTCAACGCTTTTTCTATACAAATACCTGAAAACCTTCTCTGCCCATCTACTCTCCTTCATTTTCCTCAGCCTCTCTTCGAATCTCATTTTGCTCTGCGCTTCCCTCACTTCAAAGCCTGTCCATCCCATATCACCCTTTACCGCCTCATTTGTCGTCTTCCCGTGAGCGCCCAACGCGAGGCGGCCCACCGTCCTTTGATTTACATCCATTCCTGATTGCACCTCTGACTTCATGCACACCACTGAGTTCCCCTGCAGCAGCGCCCCTGGCGGCATCGGCGCGCAGAGGGACCCTCTCTGGCAAGGGAAACGCGCGGCGCTCAGCACACCTCCCCATTCTAGCCACCTTAGCCACGTGCCGACCGCTTTCTCCGGGCAAACACGTGCTTTGTATGAAAGACGCCATGGAGACGAAGAAGTGCAATATCGGTGAGTTCACTATTCGCGATGCGCAGCGCCTATAGGGGCGCCACTGAAAGCCGCGTAGCGGCGCCCGTTGGAACCGCACGCGGGACGCGTAGCGAACGCCTCCTTTCACTGCAAGCATGACGGAAGTGCGCGCGTGCGATTTGCCGCTTGTGCGCGTCCCTGACAATTACTTTTGCGGCGATAGTGTGCGCAAAGGAGCCGCGCTTTATAATAGTGGACATGTGTCCGATGTAACAGCTGTGTGGGACGACACTGTCACTATACGCGCCAAGTGTTTGCCACAGACAAGCGTCAACAAGCTTCCTTACGAAGTGGAGCTCATCGTAAGTACACCGCTTTCTTTACAACGTCCCGATCACTAATGCCTGCATGCGTTGACGCATGAACCAACGTTTTTTCTCGACACAGTAGCTTCGTTTACGTGCCATGTATTTATATAGTAGATTTTGATGGAGCGCTGTCGCGCCGGCGCATGGATTTCACGGGTGCGGCCACACGAATGGTCAGCGTTGGTAAAACTTTGAAACCAGCACGATAAACTTGCGAAAAAATATCTCGGCAGCTTGCGCTAGTGGCGCGGGACTGAGTCACTGCGGAGCTGGTGGTCACCTAGCTTGTCATATCAGCTTGGCTACGTATTTGCTGGGTGTCTTCAGAGAAGAACGTCGGTGCATGTCCGTCGACCCCCTGTAATTTCGCTGAAAAAAATATATTTTGTTGTCTTCACGAATACGTGTAGCTCTTCGACAGCAATTTGTTCGGGAACAAGATTTTCGTCAGAATGAGATGCATCCAGAGAGACTACGGCGATCTGTTTGAAGCGGTTGAAACAGTTCTGGCACAAAATGTCGGTTTCTCTGATGGATGAGGCTTCTTCTGGCGTGCGCCTTCTGGAGGAAGTGGCGTCTTAGCCGCGCCAGACAGACAGATGGGGCAGAAGAGGCAGATTTTGCGCCCCCCCCCCCCCCCCTTCTTAGGCAAATAGGAAAGCCCCCACGCCCCGTGAGCACGCCTATGGCCCCACTCATAACACAGCTTGTGTAAAGCGAATGAGTGTTAGTGGGATACATCAAGGGTGTTTTTTATTAGCATGACGCCATGTTACGAGGCATTCAAAGGGAGGTTGAATCGGTTGAATGTCCTGTCAAAAGCCTTCAGTGCGAACAGGTGCCATGTTTTACAGCCAATATGCATACAGTTGAGGCGAGCGCACAGCGAACATTCTGCACCGGTGATCGCATTCCAGTGCCATCATTAGGTAGAATGCAGCCCATTTCGTGCAGCACACGTGTGATTCCACGGCGCTTTTGTAAAGTAGCCGCCACCTGCCCCACATTCTCTGGCATAGCGCTTCGCGCCATTCGTTTTTCAAGAGAGCCTAGGCATCGCGTCTTATCAGTGATAACAACCTCATGTGCATTGTAGCGTCTACAATGCAGGCGAGGCGACCAAATGTAAACGTAGTAGCGTTCGCTGAAGACGTAGCGACATAAATGGAGAAATAAAAACACGGTAATCGTTCTAACACTGCCTAAACAAAGCGCGATTGCTTACCTTTTGCGTCGGACAGCCGCAATCCACCGTCGCCGTCGCTCTCGCTCATGAAATAGCACCGGAAACGTGTAGAAGTGCGTTCCTGGCGAGTTTTTGTACGTGTTTGAGCAGCCGACAACGCAGCAGTTGTTTCTCGACATCGCTGAAGCCCGAGAGAGTCGTTAAATCACGTTGAAAAACACAAACATCCGTGCACTCGCGTAGACACTCGCTGAAACACTGTTCGCCGGGTCCCGCGAGCGCTTCCGAGCCATGGCGGCAGATGGCGTGGTCGGCGCTTTGCGCATCGCCTATTGTCGGTGTGCACGTGAAATGTTTCAAGGCTTACCCCACCCGCACATAGCACCCCTATTGCCCAGTGTCCTATATGTATAGGACGGCTTGAAAAACAGTGTTGCGTTTACTTGGCAGTAAATAAACAACTTATGCGTTCTTTTGAGGGTAGCAGTACACATTTTGTGAAAAAAATATTTGTTTTGCCATTTTTTCTGAGTTTGGGCATATATGGAATAAGAGGCTCAAACTGGTCATCAAATGCTGTAAGGACACACGCTACTTATTGATGTTTTTTATTTATTGCACAGAATTTCTGAACACGTTCAGCATAAAAATCTGTATCGGTATAAATGTTCAGTGTAACTGCACTATGCTGTATCGTAGGCTCTGCTTTGTGAATCACGCTTTATGTACTCTGGAGTGTCCTCTAAAGGTTCATGCAAGTGAAAAGATAGCAGGCTTGCTTCTCCATGGTAGAGTATAGGTAGTGCTCTAAACCATCGATCATTTCTTTTAAACACAGTTTGATACAACAATTGCACGTGATGGCTCTACGTAATTTCATACGTTGATTTATGTCTACGTAAGTGAAGCCTGTTTTTGGTTTTCGTAAAGGCATGTCTAGCAAGTAAATATTCTGGTAAATTGTTATTAATGCTAACCGCCGATGGTGTAATAAATTTTTCTTGGCACAATTTACGGCGTCAGCGACAGCGGAATACAGCTCTCTCATGGTATAGTACACAGTGCTCTGAATTGTTTATCACATAAAGGAAGTTTCTATGAGTTACATATTTCGGTGGCGGCCGCATAGTTCGCAAGAAACCCGGTGCCGGCGAGTGTACAGAAATGCGAGTGTACACAAATGAGGCCCTCGAACGTGCGCCGGTCGCATGCGCATTTGCATACGCCGTTTTCCAATAACAGATGCCCCCTTGATTTTACGCTTGTCGGCGATCAGCCGTTTCTGATATAAAACTCCAATCTTTTTTTTTCAGCCGACTCCTCATTTCACGTTGCCACAATGCATTGTTGCGTTTCATTGCTGCATTTCTTTGTTGCACGCAGGACTGTCTTTGTTTCCTGCAGCAACAGAAGTGTTGCGCTGCTAAACACGCGCTTGAAGTTCCAATATCCGGCATGCGGGAAAGAAAAGGTTACGCGGGAGTATTTCGAAACGCGAAAGAAAGAAAGAAAGAAAGAAAGAAAGAAAGAAAGAAAGAAAGAAAGAAAGAAAGAAAGAAAGAAAGAAAGAAAGAAAGAAAGAAAGAAAGAAAGAAAGAAAGAAAGAAAGAAAGAAATTTGTTGGTCAAGCACGCACACACCAAGCTTCGCTTGACCCCTTTACACGATGGGGCAAGGAGTCCTGAATTTTCTATCTGAACATGCCGCGAATAACCGTTTCATTTCTTTCTTCGAGCAGCTGCGCTTATTAGGAAGGGCTCAGTCATGACTCGTCATCATCACCCACAGCATCCAGAAAGTAAGCAGCTACGTAGGTGCGCTAATGCTTAAAGACGAGTAGTGGGTATCTCACTACTTCGCAAGACGGTGAATTATGGCGTAATGGGTATTTCGCAACTGTAGGCGTTTCGCAGTGGGCATTCTGGGAGAAATTACAACGGTCAATGCCACGCGCACTAATGTCCTGTCCCTCAAGGGACGGTTGATGTGTCCAGCGAGAAGCGAAGCATGGCACGCGAACCAGAAGGCAGTGCGACCGCGGCCCGATAACGCTATCGCGTTCCTCTTTTAAAGGCGAATCTTAAGTGTCCTCTAAGATTTTTGTACCAAGTTACATTCAAAGCACGACCGCCGTGGTTAGGGTCGGACCCGTGCTGTCAAGTTAAGCACTGGAACACCTTAAACTAAAACGTACTAAATTATTTCTTTATATAGTTTCATTTTCCTAAGCTGCGGTTCTTGCAGCCCTGATAGTTTCCTCAATGAGATACGGACACACATTCCGCATTGCATATTTCTTATGCGTTCTCTCTTCAATATATTTTTCGTTAATGGTTGTGAAAGAACACAGTAGTCTGCATTTCGTCTGATTTATTAAGCTATCTTCTGTGAGAAATCATACATGACTGGAAATGCCCGTAACCCAATGCCCATATTGCTGAACCAACCGACCGACCGACCAACCGACCGAACAACCAATGAATAAATAAATAAATAATCATTTCTTTACTTATTCATTTATTTTTTAATTATCTTCTCCGGACTAGCGTTGTTCTTGTATTAGGATGTCATCCCGTCCTTTCTCGAAGAACTAGCGAGTTGTTTCGAAAGCAAGGCATATCTTATTTTAACAAGTTACTTGAACAAAAGCAACACAGGAACCGCTGGCTACCCGATACAGAAGAAGCGTTGGTGCTGCCTTCTCAAGCTTGGACATAGCAGTGGCAAGACGCGCAACGAATAAGTCGCAACAATGCTGCTTTTTCGGCGAGGTCAGCACTCCGCAATTTTCCCGTTGCGGGACGACGTGCCTGGCATTCGAGACCAACCGATGTAGTCATCAGCATTGTCACTCGAAACTGCTCTCTCAAACTTCTAGATCTCTGTCCACTGCAGCAAACATCAATACGGTCCATCGACAGACAAAAAAGATAATACCAATAAAATGTTCCCTTATGCAATCGCCTAAGACAACTCGAAGGCGGAAGCCATGTTTTTTTCTTTTCCATTAGCGCATTGATCCTCACCCCCCCCCTCCCCTCCTCAGAACGCTTTTTTATGCACTCCCTTCAGGGTCGGAGGTGTCGCAAGCTCTCGGTTCCTAACATGGTTTTGCACAGCTTTCGTGATCGGTCCGCCTTTGACCAAGTGCAATGTGATGTCATCATATGACGACATCATAACGTCACAGATTCCGTCAAAAATTATGCCGATCTATTACGTCATTGATGCCGTCTTGTTACATGAGGTCAGGCGACTTCTCGTGCGCCGACAGCACGCACACATGCATTGGAGTATAACGTGAATTGTCACCAACGTTTATTAGTTTTTTTTTGCATCACTCGTTTTCACGGCGACGCCGCCGAGGTCGCGCGATGTCTCATCAGGTCTCAACGTCGCCGAAGCCGACTGTCAATCTTCCCGTTTTATTAGGCATCTGAGGTTTCGCCTTAACATGATGACGCTTCCCTGAACTCCGCCCGCTTTAGAAGGCAAGTTTCGATTTCTTGTTTCGCGCTGCAATACACAACATGGGACGATTAACATTGCAGCTGTCCCCCAAAATTGTGCGATAAGCGTGCATGTGCAGTCAAAACGCGGTGTG
Source organism: Rhipicephalus sanguineus (assembly GCF_013339695.2). Classification (NCBI taxonomy): domain Eukaryota; kingdom Metazoa; phylum Arthropoda; class Arachnida; order Ixodida; family Ixodidae; genus Rhipicephalus; species Rhipicephalus sanguineus. The sequence goes on along the minus strand of NC_051184.2, from coordinate 134,078,373 downwards.
TTATATTAGGCGTCCGCATTTTCACGATGTGTACACATGTAAAGAAAAACACAGTAGTTAACAGCGGTACGTTTATAAAACTACACACATATAGAAGAAGATTGCCAGCAGTTAAGGAGTTACTTAAGAGACTGTTGCCCACAGCACGTTTCCACTATTTTTTCGTACATTTAAGTTGATCTTACGTCGCAAGACATTGGGCCGTTTACTATAAGCGCACACTTCATTAGGGCTATTGATTGGTTTGTAAAACTAGTATCTCAGTTCTCTCAACGTTTCCTGCAGAATATGTATATACATGTCTCTTGATGATGAAAGTAACGTAACGGTTTATATTTAACCTCACAGATTCTGATACTGCCCCGTATGGCCGCCGTCACAATCGTAAATAGAACAAATGGAATAGAACATAACAAATGGTTACATATTTAAACGGTGGAAAATATTTAGAAACAATGTTAAATATAAGTTAAGCTTGCAATAGTAATAAAAGATGTTAAATATATGTTAAAATCGCAAAAGAAATAGCAATAAAGCACACTGATGAGCATAGTCAGCTCCAATATGCCGTTCTTAAGTACAGTCTAGTGAGATCATGCTTTATTACATATTGGTTGCTTTGAGTGCTGAACTTCGTAGTTAGTATGAGGGCGCGGAGCTGCCAAATGATCCCCAAGTTATGCCACTTCGTAAACGACACTTCACACTTATGTACCAGTTCTTGTGACCGATTTTTGATCGCAGTGTCCGAAACTCGCCGTGACAAATATTGTTTACTTGCGTGGCTCCAAAGTCTTATTACGTTGGCTGCACTTACCACTTTAAGGAAGTCAGGAAAGGAGACAGGTATGCACGTGTGTGCATATGTGTGTCTTTTTGTCGTCCGTGTTTTCTGTGCGCTCATAGCTTTTCAAGATGGAATACCAACGTGCCCAAACCGCCGCACTGCTGAAGTCAGGAAAATATTATTTGCGTCTTGGCCTTTGCACAGAGACATTGCACATGTGCACATTTGCATAGGGATGTCGCATCGTGCTGAAGATACGTGTCGACATGAGAACACCAACTTCATAAACTACATCCAAGGCACAGAATGACTCCCGGCACATATTTGTCTCCTTCGCTTCTGACGACTACGCTTTATTGCGTACTCTGGTACGATAGAAAGGCTTGTATCGATAGCTTTTGTCTGAACGTACATAGGCGCGTTCTTCGCATTCAATAAATTCAATGACGTGAACTGCTTGATAGCGAAACTGACATCAGATAGTTCGGGCAAAACATAATGGCATGTCTGAAGCACAAGCATCACAGGGACTAAGACATCAGCATCTTGCGGTAGTCTAACTCGATCGGCGAGCTTTGTCTGCGCTGGAGGAAAATGTTGCGTTTCTTGATGGGGAGGAAGGTGATGAGGAAGAAAGGATGAACTGCGCCTGGACTACATCATGCCTGACTGTCAGCGAACTCAACCCTGCACTTTATTGATTCTGTTCCATCCGAGACGCGATTACGTACACTCACAGAAAAGATCGAGTAAGAAGGGCGTACTTTTGTCCTACAACAATCACCGTCATTTATTTTGCCTTTTTTTCCTTGCACTATCGCCGCGCGCCCGGCACTTTCTGGTCACGAACGGCATGGGCGCTATCAACGTGACATAGCATTCTTCGTAGAAAAGTGGCCAGTGCCGAGTTTTCTAGAAAGGAAACACAAGCAAGTCAGATGACGATTATTGTTGTGGGACAAAAAGACGCCATTTTTACTCGATCTTTTCTGTGAGTGTAGCCTCTCCATCACTAAGGACAATCTGTAATGAGGAGTACATTGTACTCGCTCCAGGAAGCCCAATCTACGCTTGAGGGACGCTTTCTTTGAAACTGCGTATGCCGCGATTATAGGGAACCTGCATAATATGAAGCCGTTTTTTTAATGTATCGCAACTCATTTACTTTGTCACTTTGACATCCGGATTCAGTAGGAGACAACACAACAAAGAACGAGAACTGCAAGAGATGACCCCAAGTAAAAATGGTTTCTACTGGAAAGGCACAATGCTGTTACTGTGAATTTTCGAATTGCTGAAGTGATGAGTGCTTCCTTTAAGAGAATGTCTTCCCTATGGAAGGGAACAAAAAAAGAATCTGCCTAGATGAATACGGCCACGGACGGGAAAAGCTGAAATGTTTTCAGGAAATGGCGTTGGCCTAAAACCCTGCACGACAATGCAATAAAGTTACAAACAACCAACCAAGCAATGACGTGACTGACGCTTGTTTGGCGCCGGCTGTGGAAAATGGCTTTCTTTGCGGAAAGAAAATAACGACGCTTCTCTGGAACGAACAGAGCAGGTATTTTCTCGAGCGTGCCTGTTTTTTTCGGAAATGCCAGTTCTGCGAGGCTTTGCCGTACGCCTACACATAGTGCTCATCTTACTTGCGCAAATTTCTTTGCCGATCTCTTTCTTTGTGCTAGTGTATCATTTTGGCATAGCGATGACAAAGAAAGGCAATCCACACAAAGCAATCCATATTTGTTCTACGTAGTACTTCTGTCAGCCTTGACACTCGAAATTTCTCTATGCGTGAGCCATGCAAACCATTTCCGCAAAAGCGGACACAGTCCTTGACCAGTGTAGTAGGGGATTATTATTCGCAAGATGAAACGAAACCGATGAAGACGAAGTAAGCTCGCGGAAGCGAGACGAGCGTGCGGTTCGTGAGATTCCGAACGCCGACGGGCTGGGCGAGCGTGGTCAGCGAGCCAGAAGAAGCACGTTCGACCCAAGGAAGCAGACGGACCGAATTGGTGCCACCAGAGCAGCCGGGACGAGCTTGGCGTTTCCCTGCGGCGAGCGAGTGTTCCGGACCGCGCTTTGCGGAGTGCTAACTGAATCCTGTGTCGAGGGGGGGGGGGGTGTAGGATGTCTGTGCCAAACCAGCTACCCAAGTCGTGGCTACGGTGCTAAGTCTACTCGGGTCCAGCACAACCGACTGCTGTTGACGTGGCCATGGTGCCGCGTATGTTGCGGTCCGGCACAACCGACTGCTGAGGGCGTGGCCTTGGTGCTACGTCGGGTGGAGCGTGGGCTTGCGTGTTCCTGAGCGAGCAGTTCATTGTTTGCTCGTGGCCTCGTTTGTGACTCGTCGTGCCGACTCCTGCTGCAAGCGTGCATCGCTTACACTGTCGACGGTACTGAGAGTGATGTCCGATTGACCTCATAGGCTCTGATTTAGACAGTGAGGACGCGCCATTTATTCTCATGAGCGTAGGTGTGAGACTCTAAGGAATAATGTTTGTAGGAAGAGCAATTGTGTTGTTTGTCCGTTGAAAATGTCTGTATTTGTTACGTCGTGTTGCATATAAGTGTTTTCTTGTCCCTGACTTGGCTGTCTGTGTTTAAGGGCCCACGAACCACTACAACCAGCAGATATTTTACAGCGAATTGTGGTGTATGACACTTAGCGGCCTGTACAGAAAGAATGACCAAACTTCGAGAAAAAAAAGCATATTAAACGCCACAGTACGCCAGCATCACAAAGTAGTGTATCACAGCTATTGGTGGACATCTTCTATAGCTGATAATAGTTAAGCAAGGCTGATTTCCTCTGCAGTATGAGGTAGTCGACTTCTATTATAAAGACGCGCGGCAGACGTGTTTACTTTAGGGATGCTGTGGCGCAACTTTGCATGGTAATTCGATTTCATGAAAACAACAACGTAATATGACAAGAACGCTTCCCAGGCGCTTCAGCAATTTGTTACCTCCGAAGGAGGCACCTTGCAAGATGCAGTTTGGGTATACGCCTGCGTTATTACTATTCTTTAACATTAACAACGTGATATATTTCATTAGTGGTGTTCATGATTCCACATAACAGGTAGTTGTAACATATATAAAACTATGGCGATCATTAATGTCTGCACTTTATTTGTATTAGACATTACAGGCGCACACTGAGCCCATAAACACAAGCATGAAGCATTGAATGAATCTTCTTCCAGACTCTGGTGTGTATAACACGCTTAGCAAACATGGTGACAGAGTTGAACTGCGAAAATTGTGAAGGCGATGAGTTCAAAGAGATGTCGCTAGCCTTCTTTTTGTTATTGTTGTTTCAGCGTTTTCCTGATGCGTGATAAATCGCGGAAGAACTGAGCAACTTCTGATTCTGGTTTCGCTAATGAAAGAGAAACGCAACGCACGTTCACAGTTCACGCCTTGTTGGACTGCCCTTGCTCAAAAATTTTAACCGAAAATGGCGATACTGCCTGATGCGAGTGCAAATGCGAATTTTACGTTAAGTTGCGCGAAAGATGCGTCAAGGCGACCTGGCGCGGCGCGAGTGGGGGAGTAGAGTGCTCGGTTTTCGCGTCAACGTGACGTGGTGTAACTCAATAAAATGAATTATATCGGGTAAGTTGGTATGGATCCATCTTGGTAGCAAGCGCACAACTTTTACAAGAGCACACGAAAGAAGAGACACAAGCGTCCCTTCTTTCGTGTCCTCTTGTAAAAGTTGTGCGCTTCCTACCATGTTGGGTAATGTAGTGAACCTGGCGTCGTCGCTGGCTGACGCGAACGTTGTGCCGGACTATAAAGGGCACTGAAGAGTCCGCTAGAGCGTTCCACACAAAAAGTGTCCTTTCGACCAATGCCCGTCTTCTTCTTCCAAGCCTCCAAGCCTCGCAGGTCAACCCACTTTCTCGTGCCCGTGCTCGAGAAAGTGGGTTGAGCTGTCGCAAGAAAGGCGAGCAGGCACGAGGTATTGCAGACGCTAGCACAGCGGCTCGCTGGCTCTCATAGTGGAAAACTTCTTGGGGCCGTCTCTGTTTCGCTGTATTTCGTTCTCGTTAGCTGTATCGGTTACGCTGAAAACGGGAACGCCGCTCAAGGCAGGAACGGGCACCTAAGAGCTGCGCTCTAAAATTCTTCGTTTAGGAAGCGTTCAACCTGAAGCACGAATCGCATTATATCTCTATCTCTTTCAGAGTTTCTTTTTTTTTTGCAACCGAGGCTAAGCGTCAGAGGCGTACGTTGACGCGTCCAACTCTCTTCCTCGAAGCGGCAAACGCCAATTCAATTCACCCCTAACTTTCACCTTTCTTTGCTGCCAACGGTGAAGCAGTATTCAGGTAGTATTCAGCCGCAATGAAAAGTGAGTCGTTCCTGTAGTAGTGATGCAGAACTCTCGGTAAATTGACTATCGATAGCATTGATAGTTTTTTAACACGAAAGTGTTTCATGCCGGGATCCACCAAGATTCCAGTGACGTATTTCTGTCACGGAAGTGACGTCGAAAAAATTTACACGATCAGGTGGCAAAGAAAAAAGTTCCGTCAACGGGCATCGAACCAACGACCACTCGATCCGCAACAACAGACGCCGGGCATGCTATCCACTGCGCCTCGGTCACAGACTCTAGCGGTTTTACAAACGCGCCTTTTATATCTACCACTCTCCCGGTCAGCGGCGTGGTGTTGCCCTCTGAGAGCGGTAAAGTAATTGGTCATAACTGTGGCCTCCGCGATTAGCACCTGCAACGCGTTACAAGTCCATCCCATTCGGCGCGTTTTCAATAGAAGTTCAGGAGGCTATCCTGAGGTGGGCTCAGGTGGTAGAGGAGGCCTACCACGAGTACGATGCCTCACCTTCATCTCGCAGCCCCTTTCCCTTAAGATGGGATAAATGAAGTTATTTCTCTCTCTCTCTCTCAATTTTGTAAATGCCTTAACACACCGCGAGGAGGCGACCTTAGCACAAGCATCGAAAAAACGTCGGCCTCGCTCATAGGATCACGCTAATCCAAACCAAAAAAATTACACCATCTCCCGCTAAAGGGGACCATGAGGCGATGCGAAGCCGGAGCACTTGCACGATCGCGTTCCGTTGGCGTTCGTTGGGCATGCTACCGACCTCGCGTCGTGAAACGCGAAGAGGGACGCTACGCGCGTCGTATCTTCCATCTAGCCTGGCCGTTAATTCTCACAGGGCGAGCGGGGAACGCGGTCGACAGGAGGGCGAGAGGGGGGCAGCGTAGGAGAGGAGAGAGAAGGGGAGGGGACGCGCATGCGCTCGAGCTCATCGCGGCCTTGCGCAGGAGAGAATTTCGGCATGTCTAGCCCGCGTATCAGAGGAAGAGTGGAAAGGGGGAGGGGAGAGGGAAAGTGGAGAGGGACAGAGGATAGGGGATGGGGAGAGGGGAAGGGGAGAGGGAAAGTGTATAGGGAAAGTGGAGAGAGAAGGGGAGAGGGTGAGTGGAGAGGAGGTGTGCGGAGAGGGTATGCGCATGCGCAGTAAGGGTGGTCACGCCGCACACCACCGGATTGAGCTCGGCCTTAAGATACTTCGCATCTAAAATAGCTCTGTGACGCACGTCTGCCTCAGCTGTAACACCGCGTTCCCCGCTCACGCGCTTGCCCCGAGAGAAATCGCGGCCGGGCTACGGGTGCGGCACGACGCGCTTTGCGTTTCCCTCTAGTCCGGCCGTGGTCTTCAATCACATTTTACCATGCCGTGGGATGGTGACCAAGTTCTGCGTCCAATATGCGGCCCTCTTCTGGCTATCGCACCTCGCCCTCTGATACGGTTTAACCGTTAAACATCTACCACAAGGATTTGTTTAATCATTTAACATGGACGTTCGTCGTCGGGATGGAGATGTACTACCAATCATAAAAGCGGGTGCATCCACGTCAAACGGTGCTATAGCTGCCAGATACATTGTGCGAACTCTCTTATATCAATGTACAGTAAACATTCAGTTACTTCTGTCAGGGCATGCTTTACTTTCGTGTTATTCCGATTCCTATGATGGAGGGATCAACCATCCTTTTGAAATTATCGATAGTGTACACAAACTATCGATAGCACTAAAATCGGCAAACTGTCGATAGGGCAATCGGTAGTACCATAGTTAATATTTCTAGCGATATTACTGCCACGCGTGTTTATTGCTTTGTTTTGGTGTATTCGGGTTTCACCCACAAAGACTGTTAGCAATGTTTGACGCGGACCGCGCCGTAATGTTTGAGAAGCTTAACAATTGCTTGAGATCATTCTCTTAAGATTAGCACCTGACGCGAATAGACAAGTTTATTCGAGAGCTTACGCGAGCACCAGCGATAACGCTGGAACGTTTGATGACTGATGTTTAAAAGACGACGCTTTCCACCGATGATCAGATTACTAGATGGCCGACGACTGTTCTCGCCGCTATGACTACGCAGCCTGTATCGCTTGTATATTGAGTTTTGATTTCCTGGGCACAAGATCGCCCAAATAAAAAGCTCCAGATTTCCCAGTCTTGTTGCTTCACCGTCACAACCTCAAAGTCACAACCACGTGACGATACTATCGATAATGGTGTGAATAATGATGCTGTTGTGGGCCGGCCATATTGCCAAAATATTTGTAATTGCAGACTATCAGCTTCGCTTAATTGATGAGTAATTCCTGGCCAAAAAAAATAAATTATTTGCGCAGTGAAAATGGCGAAATGTGTCCATCAGTAAATCAAGAAATGCACAACCAAAAGCAACTAGTTGCACCTCACAATTTACAAACTTAGTTCATGATATTTTTTGTATTTAGAAATCATGAAATTCAATATAAATGTGAAGCCGCGCAGTTTCACTACATGTAAAGCCTTCCTTTTCGCTGCAGCTGAATAGTTTGACTTTCTGATCATGTGTCAGCAAACGACTCACGTGAAGAACACAAGCATGTCAACTTTCTTGCCCTTCAGCCTGCTCATCCGGTTTCCCTATGTACCAGGCGCGCGGGGACCCAAGTTCATTCTGCGATACGTTCGTGCTGTTGATTTTATACTATCGATAGTACCATCGATTTTTTACTATCGATAGCCCTATCGATAATATTTTTTACGATCGATAGTTCGATAGTGACTCAGCTATCGATAGTATCGATATTACCGTCGATAGTTCTACACCACTAGCCTGTAGGCACGCATGAATCTCAGCGCCTCGCGTGGCTCGGCTCGCGTCTTCATCCTTCCAGTCAAGGAAATTTACCGTTCTTCGATGTAGAGCTCTTGCAGATTCTCCCATTATTTACGCCCACTTCCACCCGGCCTATAGAAATTGAGTTTCCAGGCTAACGTCTTACAAGAGGTCTGTGATTTCCTTTTTTTTTTACTGGTCAGCCCAGGCAGCACAAAGGAACAGTACTGATCTCAGGAGCTGACCAACCCTTTAATACGACTAGGAGCCGCAGAAGTGTAATGGAATGAAATAAACTGCCATAAAATTGGCGCGCAAAATTTGAAACCTGGCGCATGTCACGCCGAAAGGGGAAGGGGCAGGCATGACTGACTGCATGCGCGGCTTAGAGTGGAGACTGCGGTTGCTCTTGCTATTCACCCTTTCACGCCACTTACTCGGAAGGCTTGATGGAAACTTGGCAAGAGGTGAAAGACCTCCTATGTAGGAGGCATCTCCCATTGCGGTGGTGAGATTGAAAGGCATGCTTTAGCAATAATCCGGCATGCATTAGCAATTCAAATAGGCGGGGAAAAGCAGGTGAACTTTTGCCACAGTCATGTGGCGCTGGCGAAGGTGACGTGAGACCATGCGAAAGTGTTTAAGCAAGACACCGAAAAATACATACGTAGATCTGATTGCAACATAGTTATCGGTGACGTTTTTGCTGCCTAATATTTGCTTATTTCCCCGCTTTTCGCGTCCATTAGGATATAGTACATACACACGGTTTGACAACTGAAATGCGATCATACAGAAATATATGCAGCTAGAAAATGGAATATTGTCTTTATGCTAGCTGGCGAAAATTGCAGCTAAATATCATTAGTTGTATTTGAGGTGCGTGATAAATGAATATGCAATATTAATATGTTGCGCGGTCCGAGTTCTTGTAAGTGTGTGCCTATCAAAATATAACAATGCTGCTATGTTCTACGTTTTCGACGACAAAATAAAAATAAAAGCCGGACTTTTCACAAAAGAATAATTGTGCAGCTGTTTTAAGATTTGTTATAATTGTAATGATTGTCATAATTGTTACACGAAATATTATACGAGGGTTATTCAAAAAGTAAATGTCGTTTGGTCCTCAAAAAATAAATATTTGTTAGTAAAAGTTTTTATTGGCTGGTTTAGTTTAGCACAAGACTACTTCACTCTTCTACATAGTAACCGTTAAATTCTAAGCACTCTTCGTACCGCTGCCCCAGTTTCTTTAGTGCCTCTGCATAGAAGTTTGCAGCCTGGGAATTCCTTGCTGTTTGAGTTGGTCGGTAAGCATTTTTAATACCCACCTTGCACACACTATGATATCTGAGCTTTTCAGTTACAATGGTGCAAATTGTAATGCGTCTGACAAGAGGAAATTCATCCGACAGACGACTAACTGTCAGTCGTCGATCTAATCGCAATGCCCGGTCCACTTGTTGAACTGTTTCAGTGGTCTGTGTTCTAGCTCTTCCACTCCGCTCTTAGTCGTGCACGCTTGTGCGGCCAATTGTGACGTCTTGACACGATTTTAGGGGCGAAGCTCCTCAGGCTGTGGGTCGTTCCCTCCTCTGTAGTAGTATTTAGCCACTTCTAGTTTATGAATTGCTCAATAGATGGCGCTGTGAGTATACTAGTTCCCGCGTTGGGCGCTCACGGGAAGACGACAAATGAGGCGGTAAAGGGTGATATGGGATGGACAGGCTTTGAAGTGAGGGAAGCGCAGAGCAAAATGAGATTCGAAGAGAGGCTGAGGAAAATGAAGGAGAGTAGATGGGCAGAGAAGGTTTTCAGGTATTTGTATAGAAAAAGCGTTGACACGCAGTGGAGAAAAAGAACTAGGAGGCTCACCAGTAAATATACGGCTGGCAGTGCGGGCGATATGACAACAAGGAGCATTAAGCGGAAGGTCAGAGAGGCGGAGAGGACTTATTGGATGACAGCGATGGAAAAGAAGCCGGCTCTGAGTAACTACCGAAAAGGAAAAAACGAAATAAGGAGGGAAAGGTTTTATGATAATTCAAGGGGAAGCGCTTTACTGTTTGAAGCAAGGTCGGGCTGCCTTAGAACGCGTAGTTATAAAGCGAAATTCAGTAACGAAGAAGAACAATGTACATGCTGCGGGGGAACTAAGGAAACGATGGAACATGTACTGATTGAATGTGGCGATATTCACCCAGGTATACGTGTGGGCACGAGTCTACATGAAGCCTTGGGTTTTAGGGACAACAATGGAAAGCTGAACACGTCCGCGATAGAAATAAGTAAGAGACGGTTAGAGTATTGGTGGCAGAAAAGTAGAGATAAAGTACAAAAATAAATAACTGGGAAAAAAAAGGTCATTCTGCCTTAAGAGGCAGAGAGATGGACCGTGAATTTATATTTTTTGGTATAATAACGTAGATTTAATCAATGTAGATAAGGCATTAGGACAACATGAAACAAGGAAGTTTATTTTTTTCTTTCTTTTTTTTCGCCTTCGAGCCTGGTGGCAGACATGTCACCGCCCCGTTATAAAGGGGACGCTCATAGCATCCATCCATCCATCCTTTATGAATATTACAATAGATGGCGCTGTGAGTATACGAGTGAAAAAATAAGTTCATTCTGCCTTAAGAGGCAGAGAGATAGACCGTGAATTTATAATTTTTTTGGTATAATAACAGATTTAATCACTGTAGATAAGGTATTAGGCCAGCATGAAACAAGGAAGTTTTTTTCTTTTTTCTTCGAGCATGGTGGCAGACATGTCACCGCCCCGTTATAAAGGAGACGCTCATAGCATCCATCCATCCATCCATGAAATTGCATATAAGAACACTAGATGCACATATGGTTTTCTTGTAGTTGATGAAAGATGCGAGATGGCGCTGTCAGAAGCGCGTCGTGAAGCTGCGCGACGCCGCCGCCAAGATCCTGCCGTACGAGAGCGAGATGCCGAAGCGGCACGGCAGCGGCGCGAGGATGCTGCCGTAGGAGAACGGGAGGCCGAAGCGTGTCGTCTGGCTGCGCGACGACGCCGCCAAGATCCCAGCGTTCGAGAACGAGAGGACCAAGCGGCACGGCAACGGCGCGAGGACCCTGCCGTACGAGAGCGCGAGGCCGAGGCGGCACGAGAACGGCGGCAAGAGGAATATGTACACGCTTTATGTGCAGTAAACGCCGTGCATTGTTCGCGAAGCCGGAGTACTTGCACGATCGCGTTCCGTTGGCTTTCGTTGGGCATGCTAGTGACCTCGCGTCGTGGAACGCGAAGAGGAACGCTACGCGCGTCGTGTCTTCCCTCTAGCCTTGCCGTTAATTCTCACAGGGCGAGCGGGGAACGCGGTCGCTCTTGGCGCGCTTTCTGTTTCGCTCGGAGTCGCGCTCGCCCTTGGCGCGCTTTCTCTTTCGCTCGGGAGCGGACACTTTCCCTGCATTTCACCGATCACAAAGCGGTGATAATGAAGGGACCATGTAAACCAACAATACAATAAAAGTTTGATGTTTAATATATATACACGGTGATTCACACAACTTATATGATGTACTGGGCGAATTTCAAGGAATAGTTACACGGTTTACTGATGATTCTCTCCGAATCTTCGCCCCACTCATCATCATTCACCCCGTGGATATGCTGCGATTTTTATGACCTTTCCTTCACTCATCACTTCATTTCCATCTTGGCACAATTCCGCAATAATTTGAGAAAATGATGATCCTTTTGCAAGCAAAAATTGAATTACAGCTCGCACCTAACAGCAGGCGCGAGCAACGATTTTCACAGACACTGTCGTTTGCATTCCCCGACAAGGAGACGACTGCCGAGTCAGAACAATAACTTTAGTACCTTCGCGAAGAATTAATACATGGCGGTGCACAATTAAATCGTCATTCTAATGTGTAAATATTTAAATATTAACAAATGGCCCCTACTTTTTCAATCGCCCTCGTATATCAATCATCTACCTGCCTAACATTTTAAAAGCTGAGCACCGACGCGCGGAAAACGCGCATCATAGATGCACATCTACGTTTACATACATACGTACATACATACATACATACATACATACATACATACATACATACATACATACATACATACATACATACATACATACATACATACATACATACATACACACATACACACACACACACACACAAACACACACACACACACTCATTTATGCACACGTTCTAACTTTAGTTCAGGAAATGTTGGACACCAATGTCCCCTACAATGACGCTGCAGTAATGATATAAAGGCGTACAAAAGCTAAGCTCCACAATGTTCAACCATAAAACCACAGTCTGTGGAATGTTCTATTTGAGGCCAGAGGAAGTCACACCATATTCAGTGAATTAAATCCTGTACCATCACTTTACTGCAGTAAAGGCTTCACTCTTAACCAGGCCCTGGTTAAATTATGGCTATATCCAGGAAACTAGACGAAAAATGCCCGCTGTTCTGGCCATATCTAACACTTTAAGCGGCACCGATTATGAGTGTAGCATGGCGTGCTGTCACTCTCAGATAGACTTTCCATTTAGAGCTGTGCACGGTCCGCATTTCATAGCCCGAGCCCGTCCCGGGCCCACCGACTGCATCGAAGGCTTGCCAGAGCCCGATGCTATAGGGCTGCGAGCCCGCCGGCGCGGCCCGACGTAGAAAAACAAAAGCCCGGGTTCGGCCCGTTGCGGCCCGACATTATGTAGGTTTGCTGCGGAGACAAATTATCGTTTTTCGATAATGTGACATTATATTCAACATATCAAAGTCAAGCATAACCAAACCACATATGGCAGTCGCTATATACACAGAATACGAGATGTGGTGTCAAAAAAAAATAAAAGAAATCTGGCAGATTCCACGTAGAGTGGGAATCGATGTAATGCGAATCAGCCAGCAAAGAGCTGCAAACATCGCCTTTTTTGTCTTCGACGCAAATGACGTCATTGATGTTATGACATCTAGTGCACTACATATCGCATGTTTGTCACGCATGAATGTGGCCATTGACAATGTGGTATATACCATGCCAATGAAACGCATATTCTGGTGCATATAATACATAGCCTACAGTTTGTGTTCGTCGCGCACTAATTTAATGCCATACCAATTTTGGTATATATTGTGGGAACCACGCCCACCTGCTATCTCGAGATAGCGCCACATGCTGCGCAGAGGCAGTGCGCGTGGACCACCTGAGCGGGTAAAAAGGGGCAGCCCGCGCGCAGCACGGGGAGAAGTGCCTTGGCTGCCAGGAAAAACGGATGCTGCCAGCCGCGCTGGCCGAATACTGCGGCGGGAATTCACGGTCGCCGCCTCGCTGTCTCGTGTCCCTGGACCGAACCCACCTTATGCATCGTAGCGTTCAAAAAATTCTTGTTGTTTCTTGTGAGTTGAAGCCTCCGTCGTCCTTGCTTTTACTACGGACGGGACGCAGCAAGCCCAGTACCCACAATATCCAGTTAACAAAACAGCCGGAAGCGCACCAAGACAGTGGCATGTAAATCATGCCGTACATGAAATGCATGTCATGGTTTTTATGTGTACCACCTGTCATTTATATTCGTCATACAGTCACGTCACGCAATACCAGTTTTGGTGTATGTCAAGCTAGCGAACCGGCCGCGAGCGTACCATGAGCATGGAATGTAAATCATGCCCATCATGACATGCATGTTACGATTTGCGTGTTGGGACCTGTCACTTATATTAGACGTACAGTCACGTCATGCAATACCAGTTTTGGTGTACACTCTAAGGCAAAATTGCCCGAAAGAGGAGTAACGGAGCCCAATAGGCGCGCGCGATGAATGGACAGAGCGTCGACGAGCAAGCGCAGAGGGATGCGTGCTGTGTGCAAACCAATTAGTCTGCAAAGGGATGAACCGCGCGGGAGATGCAGGCCGTGTGCAGAGATACGTTCCGTGTGCAAACCTTTGTCAAGCGAACTAGGCGTCCTTCTGGCACGGGTCATTCTTCCCACTTGTGTTCGAACTGGTGTGTTGGCGGTTGTGTCGCGCTCGAAGAGTTTGCAGATCTAGGAACTACGCCTCGGTGCCTTTGATATACACTCATGCGTGGGTGAGCGTGTCGTGCTGCTTTTACGTTGCGCCGCACCCATGAAGTCTGGAGCTGGTCTCGACACGTCGCGACGCCGCGCTGCATATCTCCGGCGTAGTCTCGCCATTGCGTCGCCACCGGCTGGGTATGGCGGCCGAGAAGACAGTAGGCCTATCGGATCCATGATTTCAATCTGGCTCTGGGCACAAATCGGCGCTGGATTCTTTCACAACTAAGTTATCATTCTTTATTCTGCCGCACCTATCGCATGCGAGAAATTGATCGCGATTGCCGGTAACGGACTCGTTCGTGTTGTGTATCGCGCGCGCGAAATGTACAGCGAGGGCCGGCTTTGGGCGTCAGCTTGCCTGTGCTTTGTGACCGCCTGGATATTGGCCGCCATTGTCGTCGGTCGCCCGGACGCTTGCTCACCGAAGATTCGCCATGGTGATGAGCTGCGAGTTCTCGCTACCGTTCTGCGACTCGTCCAAAACGCATTGCGGTCGCCGCGGCAACGAGCTCGACTGCATGTCGCGCACTTGAAATGCACCATCATGGGTTGGCGGGTGCTTTAGCTAGCCGACTTTAGCTGCACTTCGGAACTCTGCGGAAACTGGTCGCCATTACCGTCGGCTTCCTCACGCTTCCTCGCAAGCAGCGCGGCACCGTTTGTGATGGGGGCTCCGCGTTCGCTCGCTGTAGTGGTGCTCGCTCGAGGAGCTTTGTGGAAATTGGGCGCCATTACCGTCGGCTTCCTCGACGCTCACTCGCAAGCAGCTCGGCGTCGCTTGTGGCGGGGACTCCGCGTTCGCTCGCTGTAGTGGTGCTCGCTCGAGGAACTTTGTGGGAAATGGTCGCCATTACCGTCGGCTTCCTCGACGCTCGCTCGCAAGCAGCTCGGCGCCGTTCATGGCGGCGACTCCGCGTTCGCTCGCTGTTCTGCTCGAGATTCGCTGGCGGCTGCGGGGCTGCGGCGGCTTGCGAGCCTGCTCGAGCTGTACGACGCCGCTCGAAGAATACTCGCCGGCTCGTTGGGGCACGGCGGGTGGCGGCGCCTCGGCGTGATGGCTGCAGCTGCCGCACTTGAACTGTGGCGATATGTGGCTTGAAATGCGTCTTTGATGGCGTATGACATCACTGTGAAATTATTTGCATGAAATATTTTAGACGTGTGTTTTTATTTCACCTTGCATGTATTTGCCATATGCGTGCTTCATCTCCTCTGTGACGTGTCGGAGACTATTGCAATATTTTTGTGCTTTGCAGGGATTAATTATGTGCATGCCATATTATAGACGTGCGTTTCACCTTCCACGTATTTGGAATGTGCGTGCGTCTTAACCCTCGCTGTCACGTGTGACTAACTATTTGCAACATTTTTGTTCTTTGCAGGATGCAGCCGTTGTCCACAACGAGCAGAATGCTGTGTGCCCTGGCGCGTACAATGTCTGTCATCTATCGCTTCCGTTGGAGCAGCTTCACAAAAAGGACTGTACGAGATATGACAACGTGGCTGGACCTGTATTCGACATATTGCAGTGAATTCAATGAAAGAAAGCAGGACCTTCATATGTATAGAGAAAAATAAAACGTTTCATTGTATCACTTTTGTCTTTCGTTGTCGTATTGTCTGCGAAAGCAGTGACACACGCATGACTAAATATTTTTTCGCCTGTTCTTTTCCGCGGCATTTGCTGCTCAGCGCGGAAAAAAGCACGTGAAAATGGTATTAAGTCTGTCGGCGCGTCCGGCGAGGTGCAACTGCGAGGACTAACGGTTGCCCGGTAAGGTGTAAATGTGAGGACCAAATGTTAGTCCATTGAGAGCTGATCTGTGGGGACTGACAGTTGGCCGACAAGGTGTAAATGTGAGGACTAAATGTTAGTCTATTGAGGTGACCTGTGGGGACTAACTGTTAGACCCGGTGCCGTTAGTCCTTAAATGGATTAATGGTTGTGGCAGCGCTATTAGTCCCCAAAGGGACGAGCCGCACACCCTTTTGCCTTAGAGTGTACGTCAAGCTAGTGAACCGGCCACGGGCTCCCCGAGACCATGTGACGTAAATCATGCTGTACATGACACATATATCATGATTTTTAAGTTATGACCTGTCCATTATGTTCGTCATAGAGTTATGTTAAGCCATACCAATTTTTGTATACATTTCATTAGCGAAATGGCCAGCAGAGCACACAGTCGTAGGCGGATAGATAGATAGATAGATAGATAGATAGATAGATAGATAGATAGATAGATAGATAGATAGATAGATAGATAGATAGATAGATAGATAGATAGCAGTCGTAGGCGGCTAGATAGATAGATAGATAGATAGATAGATAGATAGATAGATAGATAGATAGATAGATAGATAGATAGATAGATAGATAGATAGATAGATAGATAGATAGATAGATCAAAGTCGCTGCAGATCGCTAAGAAATGCTTCGCATTTAATAACAAGCTGTCCAATGATTCCGGCTTCAGTGAAGTGCGGCGTTCCTGCATACCGTATTCCGACGCTCTGAAGTTCCGTTCGCAGCTCGCACTGGTAGTCGGAATTGCCGATATTGGAGGGAACTAGAACAGGGGAGTGCTCGGAACGAGCTTCGAAAAGTGAAGTCCAAACAGGGTGAGTTGGTTTGTGGCGCTCCGATCGGTTGTCGGCAATGTGTCGTTGTTTAAGAATCGCACGTAATTCCGCCGAAGTAATGCAGGGGTAGAATGCCCGCTTCCCACTCAAAGGCCCGGAGTCGAATCGCAGCTGTATTTGGTGGGCTTTTATTTTTAGTGTCACTTGTTATAGCTGTAGTGGTTTTCTTTCTTTTCTAAAACTGGCTTCAGTTGCTACGTGTTGCTTAAAAAGTAACGCGAAATGCGAAGTAAAATAGAAGAAAATTGACAGTGAGCGTGGTTAGTTACAGCGCCACCGCCCGGCATTCAACAAAAAACGTAAAGTATGGCCTCCGACATTTTTGCAAATACGAGACTCGAAACGAGATTTCACATTTCACGTTAATTTTTGTAGCCATACGTACCAACCGAGGCTAGTCTTAAGAAACAAAGAAAAACCAATACAGCTATTAAAGGTGACACTAAGAATAAAAAGCCGACCATCTACAGCTGCGATTCCAAGCCGGGCCTTTTGAGTGGGAAGCGGGCATTCTACCCCTGCACTACTTCGGCGGAGCCGCGCGCTACCCTTAAACGACGACACATTGCAGACTACCGATCGCAGCGCCACAAACGGATTGACCTTGTTTGGGCTTCACTTTCTGTACATTGGTATTGCGGCCGTGCCGAGCACTCCCCTGTTCTAGTACACTCTACAAATATCTTTTTCTCCGGCATTGCAAGCTTGGGATATTTAGACCGCTTGTTCTTCCAGAAGTTGAGTACCTCAGATGCAGGAAAGGGGGATGCTTCCATGGATAGATAATCACAAAGCTCATCTTGCGTGCTCATCGCTACGTGCTGCAAAACCATTCCGGCACAGCGTCCATACTTCGCGCTTTACACGGGCTTGGCACCCCATCTGGCCCGTCCGATAACAGAAATTAGGCCGAGCCCGGGCCCAAGATGAGAAGACGTCGGCTTACCCGAGCCCGGCCCGCGCTCCGGGCCAGGCTCGGGCTTTCGGTCTACCCGGAGCCCATGCGCACCTCTATTTCCTTTATTCGCAGTTTTCCGTTTTAGATGTCGAATTCTCTGGTCGTCGACGTGTTAAATTTTGTCTCAATTTTTAGTTTTCTTGTTTGTTTTAGTTTTTACGCCCATTCTGTCTTTAATAGTGTCTTATCTTCCGAGAGCGTTACTTTCTGCCGCTAGAACCAGCTCCGAACGGAAAATACACGGCCTCTCGGAGAGAAATAATTCTCCGCTCACAGCATTTCTTTCGAACGCCGTCGGTGAAAGTCAGCGGGCCAAAACATTGGGTCCCTGTTCCAGTTTATTTTCCTAAATGGAACGGGATTGCACTGAAAACAACTTACAGGATGGAATCATACAGAACATATTGTTTGCGATGTTCTACGCTACGATGAAACTAAAATCGAACACGGAAGACCTGGCACACGTTACGTGCGTCGTAGGAACAGCCTTGACGTTGGAGCGCTATAGGGTACCATATCTTCTACTTTGTACTGTAGAGCGAAAAAAGGCCTACCGGCATGAACTGGGCTCTTGTACTGTCAATTCGAACCGTATACGAAAAAAAGAGAGACAAGAATCGCCGAAGTTGTTCTTCTGGAAACGGACGTCAGGATGTCAAGTTATCAGCAGAGCAACACAACGTCCATTACTGCATCGACACTCTGAGAAATTGGCGCTTTTGTTAGAATTTAAGGCGGCGTTACTTTCCATGCCGTTGGAACCCCACTGTGTTCGCGAGAAGAGAACCAGCTGGGATTGACGTTCGAATTGATGCAGCGAACCGCTGCTTAATAGTACCTCAGAAAAAAATATGGGCGCCGTCGCTAATTTGAGCAAAGCTGTAACGTTATCTTCCCATATTTCTGGACTCAGTGCGGTAATATGTTATAAACAAGCAAGCCTGAAAGGCTTGAAATTCAAGTGTAGCGATGTCAATGGGACGAAGTAATCCCAAAACAATTTTCGACGTCATCAATGGCTTCACGAGATATATACAATGATAGGCTTGTTTCATTTCTCTTATTCAGTTCTGTTCAACAATGTCACAGAAATGATTACGCATTCCAAACAGGACAAAAGTTCAGTGGAAGACGAAGGTTTGAAGGGATTAAATATAGTTGAACAGGGAATGTCGCTGGGCCTAAGATTTCGACAAATGGAGCAGCAGTTGCCTCCGTTCGCAGCGTGTTTGTGCACATGTACGACTTAAACACGCTGCTAACGTAACGTTGGCTTTATCGACATTCTCTGCTCAGCAATATTTCATCAAGATTATGCAGTGCAACTTTTCTGCACTTCAGACCCTGCAGTCTTATTATAATTGATAATTCAAAGTGACATTGCGTGTAGCTTATACCCAGTGCTGTGCAGTACCGAAGATAAATGTATCCTAAATAATATCTTAGATACTCTTTGTGTAGCTTGTATCTGTATCGCGATACGTCTCGCAAGACGTGATGAGTATCTGCATTTCGGATACATTGAAGAATGTATCGTGTATCTTAGATACAGATACTGCGATCGCAACACCGCAGCGCGAAACAATAAACGCTGACTGAACTGCACTTGACAATCTGACACTGTTGCCAATAAGCCACCAGAATTAAACTAAAGGCACTGACATTATTTTATCTTTCTGCCACAATTTTCAAGCGATGGAAGGCGATGAGCGCTGAGCGTCCCTACTGATGGAGCAGAGTCACGTGGAAGCGCTCGCGTCGCCTCAACAGACAAGCGTGCGAACGTCTACGCCCAGCCGACATTTGCTTTCTCGGTTTTTTTTTTTCTTTTCAGTTGCGTCACTGCCATGACACTTGGCTCTTAGCCACTGTCCTGTGCGCGCACTCCTATGCATGCGGCGTCTTTCGCGCAAATTCTGATGCCTCTGTAGTGTCGTCATCGAAGTTTCTTTTGCGTTGTGCTTCGTTACGAAGCCTCAAGAATGCAAGAATGAGGTTGCTTTGCCTCTCGTCGGTTTCACGCATCTGCGACTTGAAGAACCTCTTGAAGAACTTTATGCAAATAAGATGCTAACATCTATAGAAACCACCGGGGCCGATGTTGCATCTAACGAAAATCATTCATTTAACAGAAGCTATCTTGGCGCACCTCTCTTTTTCTTTTATTCAATAAGTTATTAAAATCATAATTTGATTGCTAGCACAAGCTCTTTCTAAGCTGTTCTTCTTTTTCATCCCATACAGTACATATGTGTCTGTATTGTTATTTCTCGCCTGCTTACCGCAATTCGTCTTTAACGTGCTGCCAAGGTAAGCTCTCTGCTTTATTCTTATTTTAACTGTCTGCGTCATCTCTGCTACTGTTTGCGTACATATATTCCACTTTGTTTACTGTTATGCCAAGGCGATGTTGAGGACAAATATATAATAATCTTGCGTGCCTTAAGTATACAGTAACAAAATTATGCTTACTGCATAGTAAAATAGCGAAATTGTGTTCGCACTATGATAAAGTAATTTATTACGAGCCACTTACAGATGTTGGCAAAAGGAATGAAGAAACATCGTTCTACAAAATGATGCGTTTTTCCCATGAGCCTCCTAACGAGTGGTGTTGCGCTACTTTTCATAGGCACTGAATTTTCTGTGGTGCTATCCTAAATTCTTAATTGCCACAGCTATTAGTGGTTACGCCGTGGTGGTCTAGGTGTTATGGTGCTTAAATGCTCTCCATTACGGCGTCTCTCATAATCATATCGTGGTTTTGGGACGTTAAACCCCATCAATTATTATTAGCCCTTGGGGTGCCGCCTCTATCGGTTTCTATACTTATTCACTGTGTTTGATACGTAACCCGCCTTCCTATTTTACTTAGATATATTTGTTTGCCTTTTTAGGCTTCCTAAATGCTTTTGGTGTTACTAATCACCAGGTAACTGGATCTATAAGTGGCAATATAGTGGAATAGCGGTAGTGTCCTGCCGGTGCTTTGTGCAACAATACAATATGTCTGAGATATTCTGGGCTGGCGCATGTTCTCTGTGACGAAAAAAAATGTTAAAATTGCCCATTACTGATTACACTGTTAGCAAAATAAGCCGAGATGGGAGTAAATGGCTTGTCCTCTAGCGCACGCCCTGATGGGGGTTTTAAAAACACCGTCCGGACGGAGTAAAAAATTTACTCCCCAACAGGACGGGGTTTTTGGTTGGACAGAGGGGAGTTTTTGTTTACATCCATAGGGGAGCTTTTCCAGGTAAATATGGGAGTAAATTTTTATAACCATCAAAAAGAAAAAAAATGCTTTCGCTCTTTAATTAAATTAGCATCGAAACACGCAAACTGGATCACACGTACACAAACATGCACACAACGTTCGCAAAGTAATACAACACTCACACTGACAACAACTCACCACCAGCGCTTCACAACCAAACTTGGTCACCGAGTATATATCAGGCACCACATCTTGACCTCCATGTGGCTCAAATGGGACACTTCTTTTCCCCCGAAATTAAGCAACAAACATTCATGGCGTACGTGTAAATTTGTGATGAGCTTATAGATACTACTGAGGCACACCTATCTTTTACTATAAACCCGCCTAACATTCAACGCCTTCTTAATTAGCGAATTTTGATTATCAGCTAGCACTCTGTCGTATGGGATGTATCCGCCTTAGTAGTACTGTGCGTGAGTCTGTAAAATGCACATAATTGTACACGAACCACGAGCGGACGTGCACGAACGCTTCAGCGGCACACATTCACGAACAACACCGGCGAAGAAATGCGTCGCCCCGCCGGTATACCGTGTTGTGGCCGACGGCGTCGCTAGGCCTCTCCCAGGAGTACGGCACGGCTATACGATGAACGACAGCTCGCGATCACAAAATACTTGCTGCTGTACACTTTTCGTCGCCGTTTTTTTTACACACACACTGCCGCTATCCGAGTCCGCTGTCCGCGTTAAGCTACGGAGCGATGCACTTACAACGAACGAGACGGCTCGTAGTCGCGGTTCCTGTTGCTCGCACTACATCGGCGGTCGCACGTTGGTTCAATCTGTCTCGTATCGGCGCTCGCCTTCTCGCTAGACGTTTGACAGCGGTGGTTGCATGCGCAAAAGAGACAATTTAAGCTTATTCATTCCAGCAGCTTTTATTTTCTGTGAAACATATTCTTTGCTTCACCGGTGGCCTGTGCGAGCTCGTAGAACTCACCATGGCGACCGGTGTGGCTGTGCGAGTTCGCTACGCGCCGCCGGCTTGGTACCGACAACGTAGCGAAGCCTTGTCACCGCTTAGAAGTTGCAGCCGGTGAAACATCGGTTCGTTGACACTCCCGAGAAGCAAGCGTTGCCGGTGGTCGGGGCGAGCGCTTCGCCGGCGCAGCTCTCACACCGGCCGCCGGCCGGCTTGATGCCGACGACGTAGCGAAGGCCTACTTTTACTGCTTCGAAGTTTTAGCCGGTGAAACTTCAGAAACAACCCGCTGACGATCGCAAACAGCTTACTTTGTTACCGATGAAATTATTCTTCGCAGTTCTTCGTAACTCGGCACGTTGAAGCGAGGTATCCATGGCGTGTCGGAGGATTGCACTCGTGTGCATGGGCACTACCGCTTGACGGGAGAATAAACACGGGACAGCCAGCTCGATGTGTTCGCGGTCGGACGCTGGCGCGAGTTGAACTTGTCTTTGACCAGAACGGTTCAGTGGAGAAAATAGTCCTGCACGTCTACACAACCAACTGGCCGTTGCAAATCCTCGCTGCAAATCGTCGCTGCAAACAGATGCCCGTACACACACGCACATTCACACACGCACGCACATCACGACCAAAAATGGTTTCTAAAACTCCCATAGGGAGTTTCTAACCACGTGACACGCACGTCACGACCAAAAATACTTTTTAAACCTCCCATAGGGAGCTTCTAACCACGTGATGTAAAACTCCGGGGGGAGTTTAAACAGGGTCATGTCGTTCATAAACTCCCTCATTAAGCAAGGGGCGTTTACGACGACATGTGCCGACTTCACCCACCCCGCTACCACGGAGTAAATGATTGGGGCATGGGGGTTTTAGGGGCTCATATGCTGGAAAAGCTCCCATCTCGGCTAATTTTCGTTTACAGTGTACGTGGCTAACGAACGCTTTACGCCAGCAGATAAGTAGAATGTAAAAGTCACTGCAGTTGTATGTCCTCTACGTGAACACGAGGCGTAGCAAATAATGTCGCTGCCAGAGTTCTTACTGCTGTACACCTACCAGGTGATCCGGTATTCCAAAAACCGTAATACCCTTACCGGCAAGGTAGAACTCCCCAGCGCTATTTGCACCATCGTGCGGTGGCTCCTTACTGAAGTTCTTGTGATTAGATGGCAGCCCGCTAGCTCGTCAGCAAGCAGAGCAGCAACTGCCACCGGTTACAAAAGCGACAAGCAAAAACCGCTGTCAGCGAAGTGTATAAACAGCTTTCATGTTAAGCAGCTAAAGCAACGCCAATAAGTTGTTTCGGAATGAAACTGATAAGCCTTGAGCAAGAAATACAAAGCTTTGAGATACTAACGAACATTTCATTCAAATGAAGCAGAATTGGTCGTATTTATTCAATTTTCTAGCGAACATTCTTGTGCAGAGGTCTTTAGTGCTGCATTATATAGGTAAGGTATAAAATAACGAATTTGCGAATGTATCGAAGTATCTTAACATATAATTCGAATGTATCGTATCGGATACAATCAGTGTTGTGGTATCTTGTATCTGTATCTCAAATACTTTTTACAGCGAAAGCTGTTATGAGATCACAACAAGGGCGGTTTTTGGCGCCGTAGTTGTCCGCCGCCGCCGCCTCCGGTGTCCGTAACCGCCATCGCGCGAAATAAGAAAAAAACTAAGAAAAATTATCCGGGATGGAACGAAGTTCGAACATGGGCCCTCTACGTGGGAGCCCAGTGTTCTACCTCAGAGCCATGCCGGTGCTCGAAACTGCTTTGCAAAAAGACCCTATACATGCTTCATGCCGGGAAGGAACCACATCAACATATGTTTTTAGTGTGGTAGAAGAGTAAAATAGCAACGAGGCATCACACAACGCGAATTCTCTAACCAGGCGTCACACAATGTGAATCGCGCAGCGAGTGGGTTGTTGAATGCTTCCAACCCATTACAAAGGGCTATGCCATAATTCTTCATCGTCATCAGCCACAGCATCAAGAGAGTGCACATAATGCCTTACAGGTGTTTATCGCGTACCATAGTTCTCCGCAGATTGACGAAAAATTGCGTAGTGGCTGCTTCCCTACTTCACAAAAATTATGAAGTTTTATAGCGCAGTGGTTCCTCGCAAGTGCACTTTTATTGGTTGCCAAGAAAGCTAGTAAGGCTCCCATGATCCATTTCCTCAGGGTTTCAATAAAGTTCTTTCCCTGTCTCTCTCTCTGTCTATTTCTCCCGTTAACTTATGTTATACAGCGTGGTTGGAGAGTAAAATAACGACCGGGTGTCACACAATGCGAATTATGCAACTAGTGGGTCGTTCAAAGCTTCCAACCCATTACATTTGGCCCAGCCGTAATTCTTCATCGTCATCAACCGTCGCATCAACAAAGTGCACGTAGTGCCTTACAGATGGTACCTCGCTTCTCCGCAGAATGACGAATAATGTCGTGGTGGGTGCTTCCCAACTTCACAAAAACATGGTAGATCCCTCCGTCATAGGAATCGGAATAACACGAAAGTAAAACGTGCCCTTACAGAAGTAACTGAATGTTTACTGCGCATTGAAGTAACTGCGCATTGATATAAGAGAGTTTGCACAATGTATATCGATGTCTGGCAGCTATAGCACCGTTTAACGTGGATGCACCCACTTTGATGCTTGGTGGTACATCTCCATGCCGACGACTAACGTCCATGTTCAATGATTAAACAAATCCTTGTGGTATCTGTAGTATTTAGCGGTGAAAGCGTAATCAGAGAACGAGTTGTGATAGCCCAGAAGAGCGTCGCATATTGGACGCAGAAGTTGGTCGCCATCCTGCGGCATGTTAAATTGTGATTGAACACCACGGCCGCACTAGAGGGAAACGCAAAGCGCGTCGTGCCGCCCCGGTAGCCCAGCCGCAGTTTTTCTCGAGGCAAGCGCGTAGGCGCGAAACGCGGTGTTACAGCCAGGTGAGGCAGGCGCGCGTCGCAGAGCTATTTTTGGTTTGTTTAGCGCGACGCTATGTGTGAGGCCGATGCTCTTACGACGCTTGCGTTAAGGTCGCCACCTCGCGGTCTGTTAAGGCATTGACAAAATTGCACTTCTATTGAAAACGCGCCGAACGGGACGAACGTGTAACGCGTTGCAGGTACTAATCGCGGAAGCCACAGTAATGATGAATTAATTTACTTTGCCGCTCCCAGAGGGCAACACCACCCCGCCGACCGAGAGAGTGGTAGATATAAAAGGCGCGTTTGTAACGCCTCTAGGGTCTGTGACTGTGGCGAAATTTATTGAAGAGTGTAAAACTAATGACCCAATTCCAGAGTGGCTCGAACACCTTGAGCCACTTATCCGTATAAAGGAATTCTAGTCACTATGTAACCATTCCGGTCTTTACCTCTGTATGTACTGTTTATGCACTGTAATATTATTGTATGAGGTGCAAAAGTAAGTAAAACAAAGAAAAAAAAAACACGGTTGATCCCTCCGTCATAGGAATCGGAATAACACGAAAGTAAAGCGTGCCCTTACAGAAGTAGCTGAATGCTTACTGTACATTGATATAAGAGAGCTTGCACAATGTATATTGATGTCTGGCAGCTAATGGCGTCGTTTAACGTGTATGCACCCACTTTGATGATTGGTGGTACGTCTCCATCCCGACGACTAACGTCCATGTTAAATGATTAACCCTTTCGGCCCTGGCGGTGTCAATTGACACCATCACCCAAAATTCCCCCTAGCACCTCGGAAATGAAACCCAAAACTGCCCATTCTTGGGGGAATACTTCTTCAATGATCCCCACTGCCATTGACACAAAAATGGTGACATGCTTGCGGAGCTGGAAGCCGCAAAGAAGAAGACGCTTGACCGAAGTCATGGGTGACGCCGAGGCAGGTCAGCTGAGGCGGGTGAGCGCCATTTTCGGATCGACGTACCGAAGCTGTTTCGATGAGTATCACGCTGAAAAATGAGACCTGGTTCACATTTTGTTTACTCTAGTGAATAACCGGAAAAAAGATGCTATTTTTCTCATTTCACAACCGCTGAGCGCTGATGACCTAATTTGATGTCATGTCTGTAAAACCATTATTACTTGAACCACTGGCTCAATTTTTCGTTTGTGGTCATCTGAGCTCATAACTATTAGGAAAACACGCACAAAAAAAGTCCCCGACCAAAATAAAAAATCCAGGGCTGAAAGGGTTAAAGAAACCCTTGTGGTAGCTGTAGTAGTTAACGGTGAAAGCGTAATCAGAGAACGAGGTGTGATAGCCAGAAGAGCGTCGCATATTGGTCGCAGAACTTGGTCGCCATCCCGCGGCATGTTAAAATGTGATTGAACACCACGGCCGGACTAGAGGCAAACGCAAAGCGCGTCGTGTCGCCCCGGTAGCCCGGCCGCGATTTTTCTCGGGGCGAGCGCGTGAGCATGGAACGCGCTGTTACCGCCAGTTGAGGCAGGCGTGCGTCGCAGAGCTATTTTTGGTTTCTATTAGCGTGATGCTGAGCGAGGCCGACGCTTTTACGACGCTTGGCCAAAGGTCGCCACCTCGCGGCGTGTTAAGGCATTGACAAAATTCAACTTTTATTGAAAACGCGCCGAATGGGACGGACGCGTAAACGCGTTGCAGGTGGTAGTCGCGGAGGCCACATCAATGACGAATTACTTTACCTTACCACTCCCAGATGTCAACACCACCCAGCCGATCGGGAGAGTGGTAGATATAAAAGGCGCGTTCGTAAAGCCTCCAGAGTCTGTGACCGTGGCGCAGTGGATAGCGTGCCCGGCATCTGTTGTTGCGGACCGAGCGGTCATGGGTTCGATGCCCGTTGACGGTACCTTTTTTTCTTTGCCATTTGATTGTGTATATTTTTTCGACGTCATTTCCGTGACGGAAATACGTCACTGAAGTCTTGGTGGGCCCCGGCATAAAACACTTTCGTGTTAAAAGACTGTGGCGCAGTGGATAGCGTGCCCGGCGTCTGTTGTTGCTGACCGAGCGGTCGTGGGTTCGATGCCCGTTGAAGGAACTTTTTTTCTTTGCCATCTGATCGTGTACATTTTTTCGACGTACTTTCCGTGACGGAAATACGTCAATGAAGTCTTGGTGGACCCCGGCAGTGAGGTTAGTGTTGCCCCTTTCTCCGGTGTGAACCGAGAAAGCCGGCTCTCGTATGTCGCTGATGAGAGGAGACTCAGACTGGGTAAAATGCAGTTCGTTTATTCCGATGCGCACTCAGCGCGTTCCGAAATTCGTCTCTCCCCGGACCCTCCCATCAGGTCTCTTAAAACACTGCTGCACGGGGTCTTCACAAGTTCCGGCACGGCACTCTCGAGCGGAGGTCACGTTCCCACGGTTCGAGCACGGCGAGCACAACACCGCAGTCGTCGGGTCATTTAGCTCGGCAGAGCCGCAGTCCGTGGCGAGCACTTGAAGTCGTAAATCTGACCTCCGAGCTCGTTGAGCAGACGCTCGCTGCCGTCCGCTGTCCGAGTCTCCCGCAATGGCTTGCGCCCACCGCACGGTCGTACGAGGCGCTGACGGAGATGTTCCGGCCAGCACCACCACGCGTTTCCGCAGGCGCGCTTCCAGGAAAACGCCGCCGAAGCCAGCTGATATACGTGCCGACCCCCGGCATTCGCCCGCAGCTCGGTTTTGTTTATACGAGCCGCAGGCGCCGCATTGCTCCGTCCGACACCTCCGCCGCCACTGTGTTGCATAAACGTCTCGTGATGCAACACACCCATGTCCAACGGGTATATTTGTTGCTTCCTGTAGAGGCTGGGTAACACAGGTCAATCACGGAGGGTGTGCAAGGTAGGGATGCACCACTCCGCTAAAAGCTCACAGTGCCATGACCAGCATAATTCTAATGCATGCATTCATATCCTACCCAGCGAGTGCGGGCTCGCCAGCCGAGACAACGCGTCCGCGTTCGCGTTAAGTTTACCCTTTTTGTGCATGACCGTAACATTAAACTTCTGTAGTGCCAGCGCCCAGCGCATCAGCCGTGCACTCTGAGGGGACGTCAAAGTGAGGAACTTTAGAGGATTATGGTCAGTCACCACCGTGACACTTGCACCAAAAAGCCACGTCTCAAGACGTTGTGATGCCCATACAACAGCATAAGGCCCGCGCTCAATCGTGGCCGAACGGGTTTCGACCGACGTTAGCTTCTTGCTGAGGAGAGCCACCGGCATTTCCCTGCCTTTTTCATCGATTTGAGCAAGGCATGCTCCTAAAGCTACATCGGATGCATCTGTTGCCAGAATGTAGCCCTTGCTTACGTCAGGCGCGTGAAGTGTCGGCGCACTTGTTAACTGTTCCTTAATGGCTTCAAAGGCCTTTTGTGCAGCGTCGCTCCAGGGTATTTGCTGTGGGACCCGTCGCCCTGTCAAATCGGTTAGCGGCAACACTAACGTAGCGTACCCGAGCACATAGTCGTGGTAATAATTACACAGCCCGGAAAAGCTCCGCAGTTCGCGTTTGTCCTGCGGCCGAGAAATGTTTTGAACCGCCAAAACCCTTTCCGGGTCGGTGCGTGTTTACCTAAACCTAAAATGAGGCCAAGGTACTTGACTTCCTGCTGTGCAAACTTGCATTTTTCAGCATTAGCGGTTGGTCCCACCTGAGCTATCGTCTGTAGCACCTGCCTCGTGATCGGAGCTATCGGTACCCTGTCGCGTGTTCTCACACGTGCTTTATTCTGGCACTGGTGACAGCTCTGGCAGTACTGCTTGACATCACCTGACACAGCGGGCCAAAAGAAAGCGGTCTTAATCCGCTGTAGTGTCTTCTTTTTGCCAAGGTGACCCGCCCAGCCCGAATCATGAGCTAACCGCAGTACATCTGCCTGTTTTGGTTGTGCCAGCACCAGTTTATTGCACGGCATACCAGCCACGTTATCTTTATGGTACAGCAACCCATCAATTACAATCATTCCGTCGGTTCGCGCCCGTGCTTGTTCCCACGCTTCTTTAAGGCTGGGATCAGCCACCTGGCTTAGCCTGAAACGCTCTCGTTCACCGACATCCGCGTCGCACTCCAGCGGATCCGTTTGCTGTGCCCCATCGTCAATGCACACCGCCTCAACTTCCGCGGTAACTAGTATCGGTTCACCATTTTCCTTAGCCTCCGGCTGCGCCTTCTCCACGACAGGGCGTTCATAAACAACTGCAGTTTCTTCCAATAACTGCTCGTACGTGCCTGGGGTAATGAGCGCGTCTACCCCACTTGCAAGTTTATCAGTGACAGCGCACAGTATCCCCTTATCGCTTTCCTCGCGACCAATGTATCTGGGTTTCCCAATCAATCTGAGTGGAACATAGGCTAACTCGG
Organism: Rhipicephalus sanguineus; assembly: GCF_013339695.2. Taxonomy (NCBI): domain Eukaryota; kingdom Metazoa; phylum Arthropoda; class Arachnida; order Ixodida; family Ixodidae; genus Rhipicephalus; species Rhipicephalus sanguineus. The sequence goes on along the minus strand of NC_051184.2, from coordinate 134,049,160 downwards.
TTATTGCCTGCTCACCAAATGCGCCCGTCAATTTTAGGTTGGTTCCCGATGGTCGATATCCCGGCACTACAGCCCTCCTGATGACGCTTATCTCGGCACCGGAATCTATGCTGCCTTGAAACTGTGACTGACCGCACGCAAGGTCAATTGTCTCGATAGAGTGAAATATAGGTGCTTTCACAGCGTTTTCCTGAGCAATCATCTCCACACCGACTACACTGTCACTGTCTGCATTTTCCTTCCGCACCAAATTTGCTTTAGCTGCCCGCGCCGTCGGGCAGTCTCGCGCAAAATGCTCCACGGAATTACAAACAAAGCAACCTCTGCTCTTTTTGTCGGTTTTGTTTGCCGCTACTGAAGTCCTGCGTGCATCAGGGAGTGATTTTGGCTCTCCCTCTCCCGTTATCTCGCCTGAGTTATCCGATCCTCTTTTACTTTCTTTGAAGCTTTCTGCCAATTCGGCGACCTCCAGAGGAAGCATTATATTGCTCTGGGTTTCATTTGAATAACGAATGAACGGGCTTCCGCACCCAGAGTGTCGCGAAGCCTGTCCGTTACTATGAGATTTCTGAACTGCTCGACGCTGCCAACTTTGTAGCCATTAAGGTAATAAATCAGGTAATTTTCAAGCCTGACTGCAAATTGGGGCCATGTCTCATCTCGGCGCTTTTTCGATTGAGTAAAGAGGCGGCGATACTCAGCGGAAGAAAGTCGGAGACCTTTCAGTACGGTTTCTTTAAGGATATCATAATCCTTCCTTTCATCCGCACTGAGTCGAACGAGGAAGCCCCTGGCTCTCTCATTTAGTCGAGGCAAAAGAAGCCCCGCTCTCCACTCCCGTGGCACATCATAGCAATCAAATGTGGCCTCAATGTCGTCAAACCACGATGGAACGAGTGATCCCTGAGTAGGCATGGGCACCAACACGTCCTTCAAAAGGCTCGTGTACCTCAACCTCCTGTCCTCACTCCGAGCTGCCTCTGCGTTCTCAGCATTTGCGGCGGCACTGGCACTGTTGTTTCTAAGCCGTTCCATTGCTAATTCCATTTCCGTAATGCGGAGCTGCATTTGTAACATCGCCATTTGGTCAGAGCCTGACCCTCCCGAAGGCTCTCCTGTGACCCTAGTCATCTCGGCGTTCGAGCCCACATCCGTCAGCCCCCCACTCTGGTCGGATTCCATTTCGCTAACCCCACCACTACGCAAGTTATACCCACTGGTCATAACAAGCTGCGAGCCAATAGAGGAATGAGACACCCACCTGCGCACCTCGCGCTTCCAGCAGTAGCGGCTACGGCCTCTTGAGTTCACGCCCGAGATGAGTCCGTCACCATGGAGTCAACCCGTGTCTGCTCTTCCACCAGAATGGATGTTTTCCCCAGTCTTCTCAGCAGGACATCCTGTCGGACTGCGCCAGTGAAGTTCGTGTCGCCCCTTTCTCCGGTGTGAACCGAGAAAGCCGGCTCTCGTATGTCGCTGATGAGAGGAGACTCAGACTGGGTAAAATGCAGTTCGTTTATTCCGATGCGCACTCAGCGCGTTCCGAAATTCGTCTCTCCCCGACCCTCCCATCAGGTCTCTTAAAACACTGCTGCACGGGGTCTTCACAAGTTCCGGCACGGCACTCTCGAGCGGAGGTCACGTTCCCACGGTTCGAGCACGGCGAGCACAACACCGCAGTCGTCGGGTCATTTAGCTCGGCAGAGCCGCAGTCCGTGGCGAGCACTTGAAGTCGTAAATCTGACCTCCGAGCTCGTTGAGCAGACGCTCGCTGCCGTCGCTGTCCGAGTCTCCCGCAATGGCTTGCGCCCACCGCACGGTCGTACGAGGCGCTGACGGAGATGTTCCGGCCAGCACCACCACGCGTTTCCGCAGGCGCGCTTCCAGGAAAACGCCGCCGAAGCCAGCTGATATACGTGCCGACCCCCGGCATTCGCCCGCAGCTCGGTTTTGTTTATACGAGCCGCAGGCGCCGCATTGCTCCGTCCGACACCGGCATAAAACACTTTCGTGTTAAAATTATGATTTGCGCAGTAGTGGGTACGTTGCTAATGTACTTGCATTAGTAGCCACAAGAGAGTTTATAACGGGCTCTAGAGATGCCTCTCTCCCAGCTTGCGCTGTGACTGTGCTACGCTTTCCACGCAGGCCTGGCGTTTTTTGCCTCAGTGTCTTGTGTCGTATCGCGATAAAATTTCAAAGTATCTTTGCCCAGCCCTGCTTATACCTAGTATGCCACGAAGGGAGGAATGCACCATCCTGCTTGTTTATTAGATGTGAAGCATCTTATAGCGGAGTTCAATCCGGTGGTGGTGGTGGTGGTGGTGGTGTGCGGCGTGACCACGCTTACTGCGCATGCGCAAACCTTCTCCACTTCCCCTCTCCCCTCCCCCTCTCCACATCACCTCTCCTTTCCCTTTCCCATCCCCCTCTCCTTTCCCCATTTGCACTCCTCCTCCCCCTCCAATCTCTCCTTCCCGTTCCCTTTCCCCCTCCCCTTTCCCATTCTCATCCCCCTCTCCTTTCCCCCTTTGCACTCCTCCCCCTCCAATCTCTCCTTCCCGTTCCCTCTTCCCTCCCCCTCCCCATTTTCCCATCTTCCTCCCCCTCTCCACATCACCTCTCTCATTCCCTTTCCCCCTGCCCTTTCCCCTCTCCACTACCCCTCTCCTCTTTCCCCCTCACCACTCCACCTCTGAAACGCGGGCTCTACATGCCGAAACACTGCTTCGCATCGCCTCATGGTCCCCTTTAGCGGGAGATGGTGTGATTTTTTTAGATGCGAAGTATCTTAAGGCGGAGCTCAATCCGGTGGTGGTGGTGGTGGTGGTGTGCGGCGTGACCACCCTTACTGCGCATGCGCATACCCTCTCCACACACCTCCTCTCCCCTTCCCCTCCCCACTTTCCCTCCCTACTTTCCCTCTCCACTTTCCCTCTCCCCCTGTCCCATACCCCTCTCCCCTCCCCTTTCCACTCTTCCTCTGAAACGCGGGCTACCCATGCCGAAATTCTCTCATGCGCAACGCCGCGATGAGCTCGGGCGCATGCGCGTCCCCTCCCCTTCTCTCTCCTCTCCTACGTTGCCCCCCTCTCGGCCGCCTGTCGACCGCGTTCCCCGCTCGCCCTGTGAGAAGTAACGGCCAGGCTAGATGGAAGATACGACGCGCGGAGCGTCCCTCTTCGCGTTCCACGACGCGAGGTCGATGGCATGCCCAACGAACGCCAACGGAACGCGATCGTGCAAGTGCTCCGGCTTCGCATCGCCTCATGGTCCCCTTTAGCGGGAGATGGTGTAATTTCTTGTGTTTTGACTGCTCTGGCAGGTTTCCAGAGTGCTTTGTCAATAAAATGTTTATTTTCTGTAAGTTCATGTAATTACGTATCGGTTATACAACAGTTTCTCGTTCCGTGAAAAGCTAGCTGGGTGTGTCCAGATAAGATCGAACACGAGGTCCCGGTCACCATTCCCGATTGTGATGAAATTTGATGTAGGTCTAGGCATTACTCCCAGAACAATGGTCTCGCTGTTTGTATTGCGAAAAAAAATTTTGTTTGCCTGAAAAAAAATATACAAATTTTGGACGCAAAAAAACGCTTTTCCGGCAATTTCGCGATTTCTGAATTTTGAGCGCACCTAGGGAAAAAACGGTGCACTTCTTCGTCGCAATACTTATTCCCCTTAAAGAACAAGTGAAATACAATCTTATGAGTCTGTTATTTCGCTTGCTTGTCGAAGCAGTTTTGAAGAAAAAAATCACAAACTTGGCAAATCGCACAAAATACCTGTATTTCAGGAATTTATTGCTGCAAGCAAGTTAAAGTGAGGATAATAAAAATCAGTACATATTAACTTTCATACTTTTGCTCTCTTTTAAAATAATTTGCGTGGTATTATCGCGCTCCGTTCTACTTGATAATTGGGATGAAACGTAAGTGATTTACCAAAAACGCCGAACTTTGAAAATGATTTTCTCAAAAGACCATTTTTAATGTTTTTTAAATCCCTCTGATTGATGTCAAGGACGTCATCTACCATTGTGCAGAAAAAAACGTTGCATGATTTTGGTTGCTAACAAGTTATAGTGCGTCAGATGTGACCATGCCAGCCTAGCTGCCGCGTCGTTCGTTATGGGCTGAAACTCGCATATAAGTTGCTAAAAATACTTGTACGTGACATAATCACAAGTCAGCAGCTCCACACCAACAAATGCGCAGCCCGGTGTCATGGTTCAGCAAGCTTTGTCTTGGGATCAGCCGCTTGACAAACCCGCAGCAGCGGCCGCTCACATTACATGAGTGTCGCTTCGACTTAGGGATGGTCGATTAAAATTTTTAATCGATTAATCGTTAATCGTTAATCGATGTAGCCTTTAATCGATTAATTGCTTTCGGTGGAATCTTTTAATCGATTAATCGATTAATCGACATTTTTAATGGGTGCTTTAAAACCGATATCTCTTTGTTTGAGAGGCATCGTTCGTGTTTCATATGGGCCCAAATCTTTTATTAGACGCGTTTACGATCCAAAATTCCCACTTTCGAAAGTGTCGACGACGGGCCCCTTGTGTCCAGTGTGCGAAAATTCACACTTTCGCACACTGGACACAAGGGGCCCGTCGTCGTTGGTTTATGTCGCGGATTCAAGAATCTGCGGCCATCATCCCTGGACTATTCGGCAGCAGGTCGTATTTTCTCGAAGCCTGCCTACTCGAGCTCATCGAAACCGGAGGCGCGTTCGGGGACCACACTGGTTGGAAAGTCGCAGTTGAAACATGCAGTGTGGCGGAGGGTGAGGAAATCCCGAGAAAGGTAAAACAGAGACGAGGAGAAATTAGTGAAGACGCTCGCTCTAGTAAAGCAAGGCATCTTTTCTCGGTTTGTCGGTTAGATAGTGTGGAAGCCCTACATAATACTGTAATTGCGGACTGACGCGATCTTTTTCTTGAGTTCACCGATGCAGAGATTACACAGAAATATACTGGCCTCAAACAGACCATCCGTACAGGCAACTGCGGGAAATAGAAGGAAAGAAGACATTTAGGGGCTCGTTTTTCTTTGTTAGACACAATAATAATTAGAACTAACAGACAATCTTGCCAAGAAAAAGTATAGGGGGTGTTATTTGTAATAATTGGGATATAAATTTGAAGAAAGTAAAGTGGACGGAAAAATAACTTGTTGCCGGAAGGCACCGAACCTGCGACCTTCGAATAACACGTCCGATGCTCTACCACTGAGCTACGGCAGCGGTCATCTCCCCGGGCACTTCATAGGTTCTACGTGTGTATTTTTAAATCTAGGAGTGTTTGCGCCGATCGCAGCCATGGCGGCGAGTGTGGAACACTCCTTTTGTGGCTTTTGGCGTCAAGTAGCAAGTGATCTTTTTACGAGCTGGCAGCTGACCAATAATCCCTCGCATACTACCTGAAGGCATCAAATCAGCGAAAACGAGACCCTCGCTATGAATGAAGGAAAGAAGATTACTTTTAGGGGCTCGTTTTTCTTTGTTAGACACAATATTAATTAGAATAAACAGGCAATAATGCGAAGGAAAGTATAGGGGATGTTAAGGATGTATGACAAAGAAAAACGAGCCCCTAAAAGTCACCTTCTTTCCTTCATTCAAAGCGAGGGTCTCGTTCTGGCAGACTTGGTGCCTTCAGGTATTATGCGAGGGATTATTGGTCAGCTGCCAGCTCGTAAAAAAAGGTCACTTGCTACGCGACGCCAAAAGGCAGAAGAAGAGTGTTCCACACTCGCCGCCATGGCTGTGATCGGCGCTGACTAACACTCCTAGGTTTAAATGCACATGTGTACACTATGAAGTGGACGGGGGGTCGCAAGTACGGTCCCTGCCGGCGGCAAGTTATCTTTTCGTCCACTTTACTTTCTTCACATTGATATCCCAATTATTACAAATAACATCCTCTATACTTCCCTTGGCATTATTGTCTCTTAGTCCTAATTAATAGTGCGGGAAACAAAGTAACATGAGTTTCTGTCTCCCGGCTAGAAAAAACAGCAGCTGCGCCAGTATACTCCGCAGCATAGGTAGGCAAACTCACTCATGAGTCGACTCACTCAGACTCAGATCGAGCCATGAGTCTGAGTCTGAGTGAGTCCACATTAGTAATATTTTGGTGAGCTTCAGTCCGCGTGAGTCCGGTTGAGAAACATCTTAGTGAATCTGAGTCCGAGTGAGTTCGGTTGAGGAAAACTTCAGTGAGTCTGAGCCCGAGTGAGCCCTAAGCACAAAATATATTTCTTGAGTGAGTCTGAGTGAGCTCCACACTTTTTTGCCGACCTATTGTTCTATGTACACAACTTCAGCGCCACTAGCACCCTTATGCCGGCTCACGCTTATACTCCCGCTGACTCACACTTCAGAGCACTAGCGTTCATACACCAGCTCTATATTTATTAATCAGAGGCGTGAGTTACGTAGAAAAGGGGGGGGGGGGAGCAGGTTGACCTCTACCCGAAAACTCTTTCACAGGAAGTTCTTGATCAAAAATATCTCGTGTGAGTCACCTCTTTCAATAAGAATGTCCATACTGGATTGCCACCACTCATATTTGAAGGTACGAGATGAAAAGGCGCCAAGTCGAGCGCCAATTTTGCGAGATATTGGTGTTAAAGAGCAGTGACAACATGATAGAAGAAGCCAATTATACGCTAACGGACTCATGAGTCGACTCACTCAGGCTCAGATAGAGCCGTGAGTGTGAGTCTGAGTGAGTCTGGCTGAGCAACATGTTGGTGAGTTTGAGTCCGAGTGAGTCCGGCTAAGAAACATTTCAGTGAGTCTGAGTCCGAGTGAGTTCGGTTGAGGAAAATTTTGGTGAGTCTGAGTCCGAGTGAGCCCTAAGCGCAAAATATATTTCATGAGAGAGTCTGAGTGAGCTCCACATTTTTTGCCGACCTATTGTTCTATGTACACAACTTCAGCGTCACAAGCACCCTTATGTCGGCTCACGCTTATACTCCCGCTGACTCACACTTCAAAGCACTAGCGTTCATACACCAGCTCTATATTTATTAATCAGAGGCGTGAGTTACGTAGAAAAGGGGGGGGGGGGAGCAGGTTGACCTCTACCCGAAAACTCTTTCACAGGAAGTTCTTGATCAAAAATATCTCGTGTGAGTCACCTCTTTCAATAAGAATGTCCATACTGGATTGCCACCACTCATATTTGAAGGTACAAGATCAAAAGGCGCCAAGTCGAGCGCCAATTTTGCGAGATATTGGTGTTAAAGAGCAGTGACACCATGATAGAAGAAGCCAATTATACGCTAACGGACTCATGAGTCGACTCACTCAGGCTCAGATAGAGCCGTGAGTGCGAGTCTGAGTGAGTCTGGCTGAGCAACATGTTGGTGAGTTTGAGTCCGAGTGAGTCCGGCTAAGAAACATTTCAGTGAGTCTGAGTCCGAGTGAGTTCGGTTGAGGAAAATTTTGGTGAGTCTGAGTCCGAGTGAGCCCTAAGCGCAAAATATATTTCTTGAGTGAGTCTGAGTGAGCTCCACACTTTTTTGCCGACCTATTGTTCTATGTACACAACTTCAGCGTCACAAGCACCCTTATGTCAGCTCACGCTTATACTCCCGCTGACTCACACTTCAAAGCACTAGCGTTCATACACCAACTCTATATTTATTAATCAGAGGCGTGAGTTACGTAGAAAAAGGGGGGGGGGGAGCAGGTTGACCTCTACCCGAAAACTCTTTCACAGGAAGTTCTTGATCAAAAATATCTCGTGTGAGTCACCTCTTTCAATAAGAATGTCCATACTGGATTGCCACTCATATTTGAAGGTACGAGATCAAAAGGCGCCAAGTCGAGCGCCAATTTTGCGAGATATTGGTGTTAAAGAGCAGTGACACCATGATAGAAGAAGCCAATTATACGCTAACGGACTCATGAGTCGACTCACTCAGACTCAGATAGAGCCGTGAGTGCGAGTCTGAGTGAGTCTGGCTGAGCAACATGTTGGTGAGTTTGAGTCCGAGTGAGTCCGGCTAAGAAACGTTTCAGTGAGTCTGAGTCCGAGTGAGTTCGGTTGAGGAAAACTTTGGTGAGTCTGAGTCCGAGTGAGCTCAAAGGGCAAAATATATTTCATGAGTGAGTCTGAGTGAGCTCCACATTTTTTGCCGACCTATGCTCCGCAGGTTTCACCTGATCTTTGCCGTAACACGGCGCCACTCACACCTTTTCAATCGTGCGTACATCCTGAACTGTGAGCGCTATCTAGTGTACCAGACATTACAACATAAATTGCGCGACTGTCCTTTCTTGTCACAGCAGAAGACGGGGCCCTCTAGCTGAAAGCTGTATTTCTCCCTAAATACGCGACCATGCAGTATTACTAAGTGCTTCAAGGTAACTTCTTCAATAGTGAAGCACTGGATGCTAGACGTTCGGTAAACCGACGCGTAAAGTTGCGGATTACATAAAGCGTCTATAAGACCCATTTCACAATTCGCGAGTGTGCATTCCTGCGCTACATTTTCTCTCAACTAATGGCAGCAACTTTCGTGCTTCAAGTGGAGACGAGGTCGTAGTGGCGCGTGCTGGCGTTTGTCTATTATGCGTGTTCGTGTCAAGAGAGCCGAGTCTACAGTTTCCGCGTCCCAGCGCAAGCAAACCGCGCTTGAACACTCTGTTTGAAGAAGTGACTAGCTGCCATTAATTGGGCTAACTGCATCGTAGGAAAGTTAGCTCAACAATTATGAAAATCGTATATATACCCTATAAGACGGACAGTTGGGCGTTGGTATACAGCATAATAAAAGATGGTTACTAGCGTCCTTCTCCTCTTTACGCTAGCAAACGTGTCTTGTTATGTATATACGGATTACCTAATCATCTCCCCATCATCGTACTTCATCACTTTTTTTCCCCCGTTGCGTTTTCCCCGGTGCAGAGTAGCAGGCAGGGGCGTACTAGCTCAGGCCACCCTCTCTGCCTTGTAATATATTTTCTGTCTCTTTTTCACTGGTAAACAATATTTTATTTGCTAAAGAGTAAAACAGAACGGCACTAAGAACCAGTGAGGAAATAAGCAGCGCATATTACAATGCCGCACTTACACAAGAATCGAGTAAAATCGGAGGGTTGAATAAAATACAAAGAAAGTTTCGATTGACACGACAGGTGAGGAAAACTACTCGTTTATCAAATGTAAGCAGACATGCATTTATGCGGCAACGCGATGAAACAGCGCGGCAAAAAACAAACACGAACAAAATAGGCTACAAGACGATGCGCTGGCACGTATGAAATTTACAGAAAAGAGTAAAATTCTCTTTTGAAAGTTGGCGAATCCACGTGCTGCTTATTTTCTCAACAGTCCCCTTTTTTGTTTTGTTTCATGGGGTTGCTGCTCCGAACCACATGCTTTTTTCTACTGAGCGAAGAAATGTCAGTTGCCCGAGATGCTCGGGCGACAACCGACACCTCCTTTGGGTCGCCACACATCCAGCATGCGAAAAAAGGCGCTCGGATGCTACTGACGTTGCAGGAATTGGCAAATACTCCATTGCAACGTCAAATACATGATCTAGGCCAGTTCGCATGCTGTGCCAAGTCTCAAGTGAATTCGGATTGGTGCGGCGATCGACTACAGGGTTACTATAGTATGTCTTGAACTGAGAAGGCATTTACTTCATCGGATCGTACTCCAGTGCAACGCAATTGCGTAGAAGTGCGCGATCGACGGCATCCCAGATAGAACCAGAAAAAGTAGTAGTATTCGGCTTTGCAACTTCCTGCGTCTAAGTATAGCGTTCAGGGTCTGCGTCTCAGGATAGCACGCCTCACAATCATGCGCTCCGGCCAAGGGGCCAGTTTGGGGGCGGGAGTGGGGGATGCCGTAATCGATCAATCGAATAGTTTTAATCGATTAATTCGATTAATCGAAAGGCACAAATCGATTATGATTAATCGATTAATTTTGCACCTTTAATCGATTAATCGATTAATCGTTAATCGATTTTACCATCCCTACTTCGACTGCGGATGAGCTTCTTGAGCGCCAAACTACGCTCAGAGGATGAACGAGAGAAGGAAAGCGTCATTGTGAAATATAAAGGCCGTTAAGTGCGAACAAATGTCATAATATGCAACGAAAACTCTGCCGGCTTTCAATGGCTTTCTTTTGTGTCATATGTTGCTCTAGAATGAACCTAATGATATTTAGGCCGTCATAAGAGAGAAAACAACACATGAGCGCACTACTGGAGGCGCTCACTGGAAAATTGGCGGCAGAGTTTTCGTTGCATACTATGACATTTGTTGGCACTTAACGGCCTTTAACTTTCACAGTGATGCATTCCTTCTCTCGTTTGTCCTCTGAGCGTAGTTTGGCGCGCAAGCGGAGCTCACCCGCAGTCAAAGCGGCACTCATGTAATGTGAATGCCCGCAGCATCGAGCAGCCGCTACTGCGGGTTTGTCAAGCGGCTGATCGCAAGACAAAGCTTGCAGAACCATGACACCGGGCTGCGCATTTGTTGGTGTGGAGCTGCTGACTTGTGATTATGTCACGTACAAGTATTTTTAGCAACTTATATGCGAGTTTCAGCCCATAACGAGCGACGCGGCAGCTAGGCTGGCATGGTCACATCTGACGCACTATAACTTGTTAGCAACCAAAATAATGCAACGTTTTTTTCTGCACAATGGTAGATGGCGTCCTTGACTTCAATCAGAGGGACTTTTAAAAAATTAAAAATGGCCTTTTTGAGAAAATAATTTTCAAATTTCGGCGTTTTTGGTAAATCACTTACGTTTCAGCCCAATTATCAAGTAGAACGGAGCGCGATAATACCACGCAAATTATTTTAAAAGAGAGCGAAAGTATGAAAGTTAATATGTACCGATTTTTATTATCCTCACTTTAACTTCCTTGCAGCAATAAATTCCTGAAATACAGGTACTTTGTGCGATTTGCCAAGTTTGTGATTTTTTTTCTTCAAAAGTGCTTCGAGAAGCAAGAAAAATAATAGACTCATAAGATTGTATTTCACTTCTTCTTTAAGGGGAATAAATATTGTGACGAAGAAGTGCACCGTTTTTTCCCTAGGTGCGCTCAAAATTCAGAAATCGCGAAATTGGCGGAAAAGCGTTTTTTGCGGCCAAAATTTGTATTTTTTTTTTCAGGCGAACAAAATTTTTTTTCGCCAAACTAACCCCGAAACCATTGTTCTGGGTGTAATGTCTAGACCTACAGTAAATTTCATCACAATCGGGAATGGTGACCGGGACCTCGTGTTCGATCTTATCTGGACACACCCATCTCTGTGTCAGTTATTTTCTGGTCATTGTAGCTGCTCGCTGTTCTTGTTTGCAGACACGCATGTGGGCGTGGTTTTTCTTCAGTGGGACTAGCGTTTCGCTGATGTTCTTTGGCTAGCGTTGCGACGACGAGCGATGCACAAGGAGCGCAGCACGTGATCAACGCGTTAATCCTCTGGAGAAAAGTCAGCGCGAGCTATACGACATCTCGCGGGTGACGTGTAAACAATTTTCAGCAGCTCTGTTCCAGCTCAGAGACAGTGGAGTGATTTTGGTTGAGGCTAAAGGTCAGATTTATACAACCGGACTATCACCAGACCTTTTCTGGGTGTTTACCTCGAGTAGGCCCATTTCTCTAAGAGTTCACAATTTAAATACCGTTGAGAACAACCAACATTTGCAGCCACGAATGATTTTTTGATCGCAAAATGAACGGCTCAGAAGGATAAAGAAGAAATCGATTGCGAGGTTCTGCGCTACGATGAAACTAAAATGAAACACGGAAGACCTGGCACACGCTACGGTGCATCGCAGGAACAGTCTTGATGTTGGCGCGCTATTCGCCGCGAGATCGGTCTATAGGTGGCAGCACCGTCGCCGCGTTTGTGTGGATAGGCGGTCGGCGGCGCGTATACAAATGTACGCAGCGGCGCTTCGCCGTAGGCGGTTTGAGTCGATTGTTAGCGAGGAGAGCGCTTTAACTACAGCCTAATGGTGATGTATGTGCCCTCCATTGCACATGAATGCACGCAACCGTCCTAACGTACCTATTATTTGTGAGAGAAGTGCAATCTTCCAATCAATGGGGTACTGGCCTTCAGTAACATTCGTGTTTTGCACTGTGCTCGATGTTTTTTGTTGCTTTACTTGCACGTGTTTAAATTGTGTTTTGCCTATACCACAATATAAACTGTGTTGCGCGACTGAGCCAATGAAGTAATTACTTCTTGCTCTAGCGGCTACAAAGAAAGAGAACCTGTATAATTATATGCGTAATTAGATGAAGTAAAACTTTGTGCACTCTGCTTTTCTGTTTCCATGAACACGCGTACTGTTGTAGAAATGCGTGGCTTCAGGTCTTTTTTACCGCTAACCATCCTCTGCAGACGCTAGTTCATGCTTTGCAGTATCACAAGGATTTCCAAGTCGCCAACACATCACGAGATGGTGTCGCTAAAATTCTACATTCACACCTCGACATTTAGTACTTTTTTTTTTCGTTTAGGACGACGCCGAATGAACTATGTGACGTGCTGAACGAGTAAGCGGTACCCACATTGAAATGATTTTGGCAATGGACGATACGATGGTTAGACCTAGCGCCATACCGACGCGGGCATGTACTCACTTATTAGAGTGCATACAAGTCTCATAAGGCGAAATGCTTATGTATATCGTGTAGGCATACGTACAAGCATTTGATACTGTGCTAGCACAACGGAATAGGCTGTAATCTGAGGACGCGCATGACGTACGCACACATGCGAACACGGGGTGGCTAGCATACGACGCAAGGAGCCATCCACACCGCGGCATTTCGTTCGCTTGCCGCTAGGTGCTGACTCTGCTCGATCTCGCCGCCAATTGGCCGCGAGATCGAGCGGAGTCACCGCCTGGCGGCTTCCGGTTTAACCGCGCCTTGTGTGCATCGCTCCATGCGTCTTCTGCTAGCCACGTTGCGTTTGCATGTGCGCGTACGTCGTGCAGGTCCTCAAAAGGCGGTTTGTTCCGTCGCGTTAGTGCAACTTTACCAGCTCGTACGCATGCCTAACACGATGTAAAGAAGCATTTGGCCTTGATCGGCTGTATATGTAGTGTTTGTTATAAGATCAGTGAGTGCACTTGTCAAGAGTGCTGTGTGTGGTCGTCGTACCCTCCGTTAACGAGAGTCATATCAGTGCAGGTGCCGCTCTGTGGCTCAAGCGTATTGCAAAGTGCACTTGGCGTTGCACTAAATATGAGACGTATTAAATCTTATGTGAATATAGCCCTTTAGCGGCTTGGTGGTAAAAAAAAGGCTCTCATGGACTTGCGCGTTGTAGTTATATATATATATATATATATATATATATATATATATATATATATATATATATATATATATATATATATATATATATATATATATATATATATAGCGCACTGACGGCGACTGCACAGCGGAGGCAAATGGCTGCGCGCGCGCCAGCGCCAATACGTCTGCCAAGGCTACGGCGTCGCTCCTCTGGAAAGCGCAGACTGGCGGCGGCGGAGTGCGAGGGAGTTGCCGGGACATCATTGATGCTCGCGCATGCGCAGCACGGCTCTTGAGGATCCGCGCGAAACTGGCTCGGCTAGGCCAGTGTAGCTAACGCTACAAAACAACTTCGTTACAATTACGACTTCGGTGCGCCTATGGCAACTTTTGTGATGTGCCGTCCCGACGATTCCATACTCTTTTTTCTCGGCTTAAATTCGTGTACTTTTCAGCGTAATTTCACTTGTCTTGTATTGCATATTGATCGGTCTTCGCAGCGAGCAAATTCCGCTGCTTGTTTCTTAATTCAGTGCATTCGTTTCGTTTGGTGCTCACACAAAGCGTGAGCGAACGCAATGCCTTTTTAATATGCTCCTTAATTGTCGTTCTCTTTGTATTCCAGTGAACTTGCCACTCTTTTCCATCAACAAAATCATAGACCAAAGCTTCGCCACCTTGAGATTGCTGGTAACACTAAGCGGTCTATGAGGCCAAGCGTGTAGTAGCACGCAACACAACGGAAAAGAAAAAAAAATGCAGTAACGTTCACCGGTCTTGTTCTGCAAACATAGGCTGTCAACAAGGACCCATATGAACTTGAAATAGCGGTGAAAAAAAAAAAGAGACGTCATTGCAGGAACCAGCCGCCGCAAAGCAGGGTAATAACAGCGCGTAAAGAGTAAAGTGCAAAAATTTTATTGCCCAGCAAAATTTGGCGAGTGCCCCAGCAATTTTGGCAGTAGCGTCGTGTCAAACGCAAACAGCGCGGCATCTTTCTCACATAAGTACATGGGGCTGCACACGTCCAACTTGAGTTTGAGAGTGGCACAAAAAAAACATGGTTGATTCCTCCGTCATAGAAATCGGAATAACACGAAATTAAAGCGTGCCCTTACAGAAGTAATTGAATGTTTACTCTACATGGATATAAGAGAGTTTGCACAATGTATATTGATGTCTGACCGTTTAACGTGGATGTGCCCAATTTGATGGATGTTGGTACATCTCCATCCCGACGACTAACGTCCCTGCTAAATGATTAAACAAACCCTTGTGGTGTAGTAGTTAGCGGTGAAAGCCAACGTTTCTATAGTCGGTGACAACCTAAGAATAAATATAAGCTCCGCCCACGAGGCCGCATTGCTCATATTTTGCATGCCTCCGCGCTACAAACGAAGTAGTTCCTAAACAATGGCAATACTTTTCACTTATATAAACCTTATTCTGCAAATACTGCACTGATATTGAAATAAAGAAAGCAAAGCTAGATAAAATAAATTGTGAAGGCACGGAGTTCACCGTCAGCATAACAATATTTGTGTTGTTTAAATCGCACCCCCGCCGCCTTCATCTCGGAGTCTATACGAAAAAGTAATGTACATCTCAAAGGCGATGTTTCTGAGCAGTACCTAATATGGTATTAAAACGAAGAATGCTAGATTTAACATAAAACTTAAAATAAAGGAATAATTATTTTACGGTTTAACAGAACAAAACGGGGACATTTATCACGTTTAATAAGGTCGCTTGTAATTTTTTTGCGAAACTCTCGCCGCCAGTTTTCTTCACTGCCTGCTGTAACTATGGCGACTGTGACTCAAAGCGAAGTATGGCGAAGTGGTCTGAGATCGCCTTTGTGAATTTCGACTCTTGTGTTGCCGTAAATACCGCATTTGCGTCTCTAGTCGCCGTGCTTGTAATCGTGTTTAGGAAGACGCCAAGGCTTCATTTGACGTCTTGCTTCATCGAAATAAAAGCATGTCGCACACATGACGTTTAACTGTGGGGGCCATTGCGTGCGTTGCCGTTCACGCCAAGGAGGTGTACGCGGCTAAATTGGCATTGACTAAAAGCTTTACGTGGAATTGTTTCTCGCTTCGACAACTTGCACTGGAACTGCCATTACCCCTTAAGCCCTTGAACGTTCAAGTTTTTAGTTAATTTATTACTTATTTATTACATAACCGCGTCACCCCAGTGGGAATTACAGCAGGGGGGCCCACTTTTGCTTGAAGAGGGGCCCCTACCTTCTATATATGAGTGTGTCTGTGCGAAGGCATATATATCTATACATAGATTGTGAAGAGGCTGCCATCGGTTGCCGTAAGACAAACAGGAAAAGGATACACGCTTCTCAAAAGAGTTTATTTGTCAACGTTTCGATTGGAGACCGATCTTTATCAAGGGAATATTGACGAGGCTTCGATGCGCTTTTATAGCATCGTCCTCCGTGCAGGTAGAGCGACAAAAAAAATAAATAAGAAAAAATGTAGAAATGAAAAAATCAGGAGGCCAAAAGATGACAAATATACACTCGGACATAGAAAAAGCACGTGCATCATCGAAGAAAAAAAAAAAGGGAAACATATAGATGTCTACATAGGTAATCTCGGTGGACACAATCAGTAAGTACATTCCTTTCGTACATTGTCAATCCCGAGCTCTCCTGTCACCCCTCCTCATTTGTTCGTGAAGCATAGTGACGGGGTGAGGCTTCAGAAGAAGGGATAAGCGCTTAAAAAAGGGGTCTATGCATTATAAGCTTCACGAGTTTAATATAAACAAATTATCACTGCGTAATACATGCCCACAATACACGCGAAATGCTAAAAAACGCACGTTAGACAAAAACACGGATTCCAAATATGATAATGTGAAATATGATGCAACGCCATTAAAAACAAACGCTTTTTTTTCACTGAATAATAGTTTTAGCGGCGTCACTTCACTTACGATCACGATCCATGCAATCGACGTGTCACAGCGAGCGCATCATTTCACAGTTCGTAAACAACGATTGCCTCGCACGGCGTTTCTCTTGCAAGGCGTTCGTGCATCGAGCGCGATACTTACGCGCCGGGCACTTCAACCTAGCACATGATTCTGGGCTGGTGGAACTAAATTCCGTTGATACGACGCAACTGCGCCAATACGCACACGTCACATAATCACAAACGCATCAGATGACCACAATTATCTTCTTATAATGCACACACCACTGCATATACTCCACACCTGGTTTGTTTACTTTCGCATTGTGTTGCGCTAACGGGTTATGTTGGTCGCTTTCTTTCTCTCACGCTTCGTCCGCACATACGTCGTTTATATAGGCGCACAGCACGGCGCATATCACAATAGATCACCAAGATTCCCATGTCGCGAGCTCCAAGCAACACACACACGCGCACATGTGGCAACGCTAATGCCATGGCTTTTGCGGGCGGTAAATCGTACACAGACGCGCACATTCCGACTTTACTTTCACCTCACTGCACAGGAATGAACGCGACGACAATCGCCGATGTGGTGACCCTCAGGCGATATGCTTGATGTATCCGAGCGATGGAGGGAACACACGCCGTGTTGCAACTTGACCCTGCCGAAACGACAGAACGCGCTAAAGCGTTGTAAAACATTCCGAGCTGCTGCCACTTCGGTGCACATCCAACGCGGCACAGTCACAGGCTTCTACTGCATCGGATGACGACCGGCGAGGACGATGCTGGGTACGTGCGAATAACAGTAGGAAATAGCATCTTCTGGAAGAAACAAACACCGCAGGAAATTCGAAATGATGGATCTCGTTGTCGGTGCAGCGGTACCTCTGGTACCTCGCCTCTCGTCGCGAACGGCGCCACGTTGCATTTTTGATTGGTTCGTCTTAACTATTACGTCAATGTAAAGATCGGCCGTAGTTGGACGCGCGTAATACAAATGGACAGCGGTATAGCTTACTTTTTATTCTTAGCTTGTCACCGACTATAGAACCAGGTAAGTTTCGCAGCTCCCCATAAACGCTTGCTCTCCGAAGTAGACGCGACGGCCGACGCAAGAACTAGCGGCGCTGCGGTTCCATCTTGCATCATACCTCACGCGTCGTCTGTTTCAACACCCACGTGACCTATCGTCGCTGCAGCTTTCGGCGGCCATGACAGCCGAAATTCCGAGATTTAAACTTTTTCAGTAACCTCGACTTTTTTAAAGAGCGATTATTTCACAAGCTAAGCTCCAGAAACATCAAAAGATAATCGAACGTGACCTATAACAATGGTACAATCTCACATGTCAAGCTGTCCTCTCGCACGCATATTCCGTTGCCGTCAACCTGTGTTTAGCCGCCACGGTGGAACAGTGGTTACGGGGCTCGGCTGCTTACCCGAAGGTTGCGGGATTGATCACGACTACGGCGGTCTCATTTTTTTATTGCGATAGCAATTATATGGACAGTCTCGGCTGGATTTTGCCGTCGCCGTCGCCGCCGTCTGCACCGTATATATATAAGTATGTATATATATATAAAGGCCTCAAAGAAAAATAACTCAGAAAAATGCTTCCGAAGCGCGGAATCGAACCAGGGACCTCTTGCTCCGCAGCGAGCGGCGCTATCCACTACGCCACGAAACGCAGATCCTCCACGTAGCTAACGGCGAGCGTTATATACACACCACTTAGCGCTGGACGGACTCAGAGACAGCAGGCGATAATAAGCGTTTCTTCATTACCAGCGAGGTGGCGCTAGGAGCCCGACAGGCGCATTTAAAAGTCGTCGGCGAGCTCGCTCGCTTCTTCTTATATTTGCGCATGGGAGAAGCTTGCCCTTCCGCTGTCTGCTCGCGCGGTTCGTGGCGAGGGGTAGAGGAATGTTTCACGCTTTCACCGTGATGTCCGCGCTCATGTTACGGCGCGTACGAATGTCACTCGAGCTCAGGGACGCCGCCAAACGAACAAACAGAAGATGAGCGTGAACTATCAAGTGTCACAGCTCGACACTTGAAGCACGCTATAGTCGGTGACAAGCTAAGAATAAAAAGTAAACTCTACCGCTGTCCATTTGTGTTATGCGCGTCCAACTACGGCCGCTCTTTACCATGACGTAACGGTTAAGACGAGCCAATGAAAAATGCAACATGGCGCCGTTCGCGACGAGAGGCGAGGTACCGCTGCACCGATACCGAGATCCGTCAATTCGAATTTCCTGAGGTGTTTCTTCCAGAAGAAGCTGTTTCCTACTGTTATTCGTACGTACCCAGCATCATCCTCGCCGGTCGTCATCCGATGCAGTAGAAGCTTGTGACTGCCGCGTTTGGATATCACCGAAGCGGCAGCAGCTCGGAGTGTTTTACAACGCTTTAGCGCGTTCCGTCGTTTCGGCAGCTTCAAGTTGCAACACGGCGTGCGTTCCCTCAATCGCTCGGATACACCAAGCATATCGCCAGAGGGTCACCACATCGACGATTGTCGTCGCGTTCATTCGTGTGCAGTGAGGTGAAAGTGAAGTCGGAATGTGCGCGTCTGTGTACGATTTACCGTCCGCAAAAGCCATGGCGTTAGCGTTGCCACAAGTGCGTATGCGTGTGTGTGTGTATTACTTGGAGCTCGCAACGTTGGAATCTTGGTGATCTATTGTGACATGCGCCGTGCTGTGCGCCTATATAAGTGACGTATGTACGGACGAAGCGTGAGAGAAAGAAAGCGACCGACGTAGCCCGTTAGCGCAACACATTGCGAACGTAGACAAACAAGGTGTGGAGAATATACAGTGGTGTGTGCATTATAAGAAGATAATTGTGGTCATCTGGTGCGTACGTGATTTTGTGACGTGTTCCTATTGGCGCAGTTGCGTCGTCCTAACGGAATTCAGTTCCACCGGCTCAGAATGGTGTGCTAGGTTGAAGTGCCCGTCGCGTAAGTCTCACGCTCGATGCACGAACGCCTTGCAATGAGAAACGCCGTGCGAGGTAATCGTTGTCTGCAAACCGTGAAATAATGCGCTCGCTGTGGCACATCGATTGCATGGATCGTGATCGTAACTGAAGTAACGCCGCTAAAACTATTATTGAGTGAAAAAAAAGCTTTTGTTTTTAATGGCGTTGCATCATACTTCACGATATCATATTTGGAATTCTTGTTTTTGTCTAAAGTGCGTTTTTTCTTGCATTTCGCGTGTATTGTTTGCATGTATCACGCAGTGATAATTTCTTTATATTAAACTCGTGAAGCTCATAGTGCATAGACCCTTTTGTTTAAGCGCTTATCCCTTCTTCTGAAGCCTCACCCCCTCACTATGCTTCACGAACAAATGAAGAGGGGGGAGCCGGAGAGGTGGGGCTTGACAATGTACGAAACGGATGTACTTACTGATTGTGTCCACCGATATTATCTATATAGACATCTATATGTTTTCCTTTTTTTTCTTCGAAGATGCGCGTGTTTTCTCTATGTCCGAGTGTGTATGTGTGGTCTTTTGGCTACTGATTTTTTTTCGTTTCTACATTTTTTATTGTTTATTTTTTTCCTTGCTCTACCTGCACGGAGGACGATGCTATAAAAGCGCATCGAAGCCTCGTAAATTTTGCCTTGATATCAAAACGTTGATAAATAAACTGTCTTTTGAGAAGCGTATAACCTTTTCCTATTTGTCGTATGGCAACCGATGGCAGCCTCAGTGTGTGTGTGTGTGTGTGTGTGTATGTATATATATATATGAGGCGTTTTTTTTTTCGAAATGGGTCAAATCCATCCAAAGAGAATTTGAGAAAACGGCAAAAATTTGCTATGCAAACTAAATACAACGCTGTCAAAGCTATTCTATGATATGTTTTACATGTCGGCTAGGGGAAGTTTCTGGCCACAATCAATTAAAAAATATGCAGCGGATTTCACCATTATTAGCATGATAACTTTGGATTTGGCTCATTTCGAATTGAGACATGGAATTCAATGCGGTATTCTTGAAAAAACTTTATTGAAATTCGGGCAGTGGCACATTCTTGCTTCGTCGGCGTCGACATTGCTTCTGTTCACGATGTCGTCGACGTCTCGGGACCGATCTCTCGCCGATCTCTTCACTTCCACCAGAATCCATGATAATCCAGCTCCGAAAGGGCAAAAAAAATAAATAAAACTTGCACAAACACCCAGAAAACAGGCAGAGTAGTCAGGTTAGGCGGGAAATCGCACGGAGGCTTCCACGTTCGCCGAATCACGTGATCGCCGAAGTGCTCCACTATCGGCATACTGGATTTGACTCATTTCGATCCATGCAGCGCATGGATCTGGCCCAATTTCGTTTTGAAACGGGATCTGTGAGCACACATAGCTGTTGGCATTTGACTCATTTCGTTCCGATCTCTCTTTTAGAGGAAAGTTGAGAGAATGTACTTGCCAATGGAGCAATATTTGAGCTAGTTTCGGTTTCTGGATTTAGCCCATTTCGAAAAAAAACGCCATATATATATATATATATATATATATATATATATATATATATATATATATATATATATATATATATATATATGGTAGGGGGGGCTCTTCCAGTAAAAGTGTGCCCCCCCCCCCCCTGCTGTAAAGTCTTAAGGGGTAATGGCAGTGCCAGTGCAAGTTGTCGAGGCGAGAAACAATCCCACGTAAAGCTTTTAGTCAACTCCAATTTAGCCGCCTACATCTCCTTGGCGTGAAAGTAACGGTAACGCATGCAATGACCCCCACAGTTAAACGCGATGTGTGCTACACGCTTTTATTTCGTTGAAACAAGACGTCAAATGAAGCCTTGGCGTTTAGCTCAAACATGATGACAAGCGCGGCGACTAGAGACGCAAATGCGGTATTAACGGCAACACAAGAGTCGAAATTCACGAAGGCAACCTCAGACCACTTCGCCATACTTTCCTTTGAGTCACAGTTGCCATAGTTACAGCAGACAGTGAAGAAAACTGGCGGCGAAAGTTTTGCAAAAAAAAAATTAGAAACGACCTTGTTAAATGCGATTAATGTCCGTGTTTCGTTCTTTGAAACCATAAAATAACGATTCTTTTATTTTAAGTTTTATGTTAAATCTGGGATTTTTTGTTTTAATACCAAAATAGGTGCTGCTAAGAAACATCACCTTTGAGATGTACATTACTTCTTCGTATAGACTCCGAGATGACCGTGGCGGGGGGTGCGATTTAAATAACAGCTTTATTGTTATGCTGACGCTGAACTCCGTGCCTTCACAGTTTATTTTATCTAGCTTTGCTTTATTTATTTCAGTATCAGTGCAGTATTGCAAAATAAGGTTTATATGCGTGAAAATTATTGCCATTGTTTAGGAACTACTTCGTTTGTAGCGCGGAGGCATGCAAAATATGAGCAATGCGGCCTCGTGGGCGGAGCTTATATTTATTCTTAGGCTGTCACCGACTATAGTTTCCTTCGATGCTTCGGCCGCCTTTGCAACAGAAGCGCTGTTCAAACTGAGAGTATCCATTGGCGAGCCTCACTTCGTATAGCATTAGTTCCTTGCTATCGCATTCATTGCTTCGCCCTTGCGGCGAAACTGTGACTTTTTATGTGGAGGCGGAAACGACACTGGCTCAGGTACTTAGATTTTTCATGCTAAGGGAGTCGCAAAACAGAGGACCGTTGTTAATTTTCGGGCGAATTAATTCTGATTTCTTGAGAAAGGCGTAAAACGCGAACTATGATCAAGGTACCTGATTTTATTCCCTGAGCTCGGTTAGGCGACTTGTAGCGAAGTTAATCTTCACGATTTTGGTTGGTTAGGCGTTCAGAAGGTATTTCTTGCAAGTCCCTGCTCTGATTCGGAGAAGTGATGACCGGTGTTTGTTTCCGAGCCGCTCGTGCAACACGCGCATAAAGATGGCATACTTCAGCTTTGTCCCTTTCACACGTGCTAAATAGAAAGAACTGCTTCCCAAGCGATCACCGTTCGCAAACAATCACGCGCGGAGTACGAAGAAAGCGAGCACAGAAAAACGCGCAACGCGTCGCAAGCGGCTCCACGCGCGTCTGAGATCGCTGCGGCAGATGCGTCGCCTCCGCGATTAGCTTCGCCAACGCGCCATTGAGAGCCACGGTGCGTTGCCGTATCCGATCCCGGGGGCCACGATAATTGAATCAAAACGGAGCAGCAGCAGCGCCGTTAGTTCACGCGTCGGCCACCTGTGCCCGTACGCGAGCTATAGTAGAGTGACCTAGAATAGGGGGAGTGTCCAAAGCGCCGCGCGAATACATGGGAGGAGCGAGGGCCTTTTGCGGTGAACTTCCGTGCCGCGGCGCTGCCGTGCCGGACCCGTGGGCTTTCTCCGCGGCGGAAGCCGCGTCAAAGCGGCGAGCGTCTGCTACGCGTGTGATATTTTGGCCGCTATTAGCTAAAATTGTGGAAATTTGGGCAACATTTAATACTGCGTCACTGTAACATAATACTGCAGGGACTCATCACGCAGCGAACGCGTTTTTGTGTTGTGAAACGGGGTTTTTGTATACATCTTTGCAGCTGGTTTGTCACCGCGTTGGTCCACACTTCCGCGGCTGTTTGAGGAACGCGTCCTGCGCGCACTTCATCGTGAGAAAGGCGGTTACCTTACGTTCGTGTGCATAGGCGTGCACAGGGGGGGGGGGGGGGGGCAAGGGGGCGAGAAGGGGGGCGCAAAGTCAGCCCTATACATTGTAGGGAGGGCGAGAAGAGGGGCGCAAAGGCAGCCGCATACATTGACATAATATGGAGGGGGGGCGCTGCGACGAACCTTCGCCCCCCCTGAAGGGGAACCCTGCGCACGCTTATGTTCGTGTGGAATGACTAACGTAAACTTGCTGCAGGAGAGAATAAACTGGAGATAATCAGGAGAACGTAGCACATATGCACGTAGCAACTAGCTCATGCATGCTAACGCGTTTGCACCCTTCATATATCTTGTATTTCGTGCATTCGATTTGTTTTACAATAAGGCTCCCTCCGACACTCTGCTCTTTCAAGCCATTTCATGCGAAGCCGAATGTATCAGTCGCAGGGTGTCGGAACGGAACGAAAACCAAAAACGAAAAACGGAAAAACGATATTTTTGGCCGGAACGAAAACGTAACCGAAACGTTTTTCGGTTCACGAGAAAACTTGGCAATCCGGAACAACTGAGGTCATGCAACGTGAGCAATGATGCATATCTAAGGGTACAGTATTAGCGCGTACCTCAGGCAGGAAATCCAAAGCAAATATATATTAAAATTGTGCAAAAAGCAAATACGGTGGCAACCAGAGATGTTTATATTAACGCAGGTGGACTTTTGCGCGCCTGTCACGCAGGCCAGTGTGGAGAGGGCATTGTCGGCACTGAAGTTTGTTACAGCGCAAGCTACTGCGCCGTGCTGCCTATTGGGCTGCAGAAATTAGGTGCCTTTTTTCCTTTTCCTTTCGAATCACTACACACTGTTATGAGATCACAACAGCCAATTTTGGCGCCATAGTTGTCCGCCTCCGCCGGTGTCCGTAACCGCTGTCGCGTGAAACAAGAAAAAATGAAATGAGAAAAAAATTTCTAGGATCGGATGGGATTTTAACTCGCGCCTAGCTATGCGTGGTAGTCGAGTATTCAACCAGTGTCACGCTGGTGCTTGTAACTTCTTCGCAAAAATACTCCTCTGCCTAGCTGTGCGTGGCAGAAGAGTAAAATAGCAACCTAGCGTCACACAATGCGAATTGCTCAAGGAGTCAGTCGTTGAATGATTTCAACCTGTTACAAAGGGCTCAGCAATAATTCTTCATCGTCATTAGCCACAGCACAAAGTGCACATAATGCCTCTCAGATGTGTAGCAGGTACCACGATTCTTCGAGGAATGAGGAAAAATGGCATAGTGGGTGCTTTGCTACTTCAGAAAAATTATGATGATTTATGGCGTAGCGGATACCATGCATGCGTACTTGTATTAGTTTCCCCGAGAGAGTATAGAACGGGCTCTAGAAAGGCCGCTCTTCCTGTTTACAATGTGACTGTGCTACGTGTTCCGCGCAGGCTTGTCGATTTTTTTATGAGGTCAGCGGTCTCGTACAGAGAGTGCACTCAATCACGTGCTGCTTTTGAGATCGTGCTCACTCCCTTAACACAAAGCATTGAGCCCGCTAAAAAAATCGTAATTGACTCATGGAAAATAAATACTATGACTTTGAAGCGCATATAGGACTGGTTTGTGCTAGTTGGCAGGAATTCGTGGTACAGTTACTTCCACTCCTCTGAAGAACGTGCAAAGAACGTGTTTCTCCTATCGTGTTAACGAACGTGATACTCCCATCCCACTTTTTTAATTCAGAGGAGGGCAAGTGACTATATCACAAATCCAATGTTTATTTTTGATTACCATAACTTCAAATTTTTGCATTTAAGAACCGTTACGAACCGTTACGGAATGTTTTTTTCCTTTTGTTTCGGAACAGAAACGGAACGGAACGTCTTGTGGTGGAACGAAACTAAAACCGAAACGAAAAATTCGGCAGATCCCACGTACCGTGGGAGTCGAAGTTATGCGAAGCATGCGGCGGGTAGGTGACTGTGGCATAACTTTTTTTACTGAGCGACACGTTACAAAATGACGCTAAAGATATGTTTAAATTTTATACGCACACATATATATGTTGAAGAACCGCATATGTGTCCCGAGAACGCAAGCACGTTTCACGAACTCGTGTGCATGTGTGGAAGAAGTTCTTGACAGTTCTTGAACAAGGGCATCATCACCGTGATCAGTGAGCACCAGCAGCTGGTCATGACTTGTTATAGGATCCGGTCGTGATCGTGGTGACGATGTGTAGTGAAGTATGTGGTATAGTAGAGCTGTTGGAATTCTAGGATGCCTCGGTTTCTACACCTACACCCGTTCAATACGTTACATTTTAGCATAAAAAGCGACACACGGCTCTTGCCTCCTTAGTGTGAACAAGGAACCCGTATGGGTCCCGAAACGTCTGTGTTTTTCACCTTGACTTGGTCAGTGACCGCATCTACATCCTCATGCTCGGTCATTTCGTCGACAAATCGGCTGTCGACAGAGCCGGCGACAAGTAGGAACCTGAAGCCACCCTTCGCGTTGGTGAGGTATAGGCCGTCGAGGCTGGTAGGCCTAGATAGTGCTACGTGGACCAACATCAGTGGATGGTGTTTGTCCTATTCGTAGACTACCTGGGCGTATGTGGCCTACGTAGCCTAGTCTACAAACCGGCTGTCACTCAATCTGGCATCATCCTCGGTCAGCATGAGGCCACCGCCCAGCCTCGTAAGAAATGAAGTGGACACTGCGTCGTTCTTCTGGACTAAGTGCAACTTACGGTGCGGTGATGTGGATATCATATGTAACTTTCGTTAATGTATTCCTCCGGGGTCGAGCAATGCTTCAATATAGCTTGCTGAATCATGTGAATACAAACGTAATGTTTATTAGACTGCTATAAAAGCGGAGCCAACACTGGAACTACAGACGTTAATCTGATATGATGCATGTGTCGTAGGAGTACGCATCGTAGGAGTATCATGTAGTGTTTATTGCTTTCTTGTAAAATTAGATAGCAAGCACCACAACCACCATTGACGTTGCACCGATATTACGCCTGCGTAGGCTGTTTTCCAAACCAGTTTATAGACCTGGCATGGCTCAGTGGTAGAATACCTGATTCCCACGCAGAATGCTTGGGTTCGATTCCTGCAGGGATCCTAATTTTCATTCATTCCATTCGTTGAGTCAACGCTGCCATTGTTGGTTTGACTTAACGCTCTAGCATTTAAGTTACCAATGTCCGTTCTCGCCGTTCCTGGGTAGATATAAACTGTCAATCACCTGTGGCGCATACCCGTACGCCGCGGCCCGTGGTAAACGGGTATGTGCCACACGTGTCTAGTGGAAAGTGTTTGACGACGTACGCGACAGGATTTTAACGTTATTCATGTCATGACCCGGCAATCATATTCGTCAAATCCTCTTACCCTCCCATGCAAATGTTGGTCTTCACCATGTTAAGGAGGCGATCATGAGAGCACCCCCCCGTCTCTCTCCCACGTTAACATATGTTATACAGCATGACGGGAGAGGGAAATAGCGACCGGGCGTCAACCAAGACAAATTACATAACTGGTGGGCCGTTTAAAGATTCGAACCCATTACAAAGGGCTGAGCCATAATTCTTCATTGTCATCTGTCGTCGCGTCAACAAAGTGCACAGAATGCCTTACAGACGTGTAGCTATTGCCTCGCTTCTCCGCAGAATGACGAATAATGGCTTAGTAGGTGCTTCCCAACTTCACAAAAATTGTGATTTATGGCGTAGTGGGTACCTTTCTAGTGTACCTGTATTGTAGCCCCAAGAGAGTTTAACGGGCTCTAGAAACGCCGCTCTTCCAGCTTTCGCTGTGACTGTGCTGCGGTTTCAGCGCAGGCCTAAACGGCCCACCAGTTATGTAATTTGTCTTGGGTGACGCCCGGTCGCTATTTCCCTCTCCCGTCATGCTGTATAACATATGTTGACGTGGGAGAAAGACGGGGTTCTTTTTTTTTTTTTGATGCGAAGCAACCTTTGCGCTGAGCTTTGTCCGTAGTTCCATTGGCGACCGTCCACTTTCTAAAACCTACCATAGCCATCTGTAACACATAGAGCGCTTGCTTGCGCCGAGGAGAAATTTTTTTCGTCTCGTTCTTCGACCACCTTGATGATGATACGTGAAGAGCGCGCGCTCGCGTCAAGGAGAAGTCTTCTTCGTCTTGTTCTTCGACCGCCTTGATGATGATACGTGCAGATCTATTTCGGGGCCCGGGCTCCCGTATGTTGTCCTAGCTGGGCGTAACGCAGACAAAACCACGGGTGCTGGCACGCGCTAGCGCGTTCGGGCCTGTGTAAGGGGCTGGGTAAGACGCTGTGGCCTCTACCTCTTACACTCTCTCAGCAATTACGTGATGCATTCGGGGAACGAGATTCTAGAGACGCGCGATGAACCCGCGTGGCGTGCTCCAACAAGAGCTCGGGACGAGTAACAGCAACAGCTACTACAGTGAATTCATGGTGTGCTCGACATGCAAAAACGCGTTAACATTGGGCAAGGCGCCCGCGCTCCTTCGACCCATGCGCTCCTTCGCATCCCCACATGGCTCCCTTTAGTGGGAGATGGTGAAATTTTTTTCTTAGGGCAGAGATTGTGCTTCGACCAAGATAAATCACGGTCGACGATAACTCCGAGAAACTTGTGGTGAGTTTCCGAAGGTGTGTCCTTCCCATCAATCCCTACAGGGTAACAAGCCATGGACTTTCTTGTGAATTCCAGTGTCACAAACGAGCGCCCATAAAGCGCGCGCGCGGCCGCTTTCAAACGGCTGCGAGACACAACGGCGCGAGCCGCTCGCACAAGAAACACGAACGACGAAAAAACAAGCAGCAAAAGACGCCGACGCGCCGCATCCTCCTCGCCCACTCGAGCCAGACGCAGACAACGCGATCAAACGCCCGGCAAAGCCTAGATGTTTCTAAAGGGAGGGGGTGACGCATAAAGTCCCTTGATATATAGAAAGTAGCGACACTCTCCTCCATACCCTCCCCCCCCCCCAAGTGTCCAACTCTCCTCTCCCAAGTGTCCAAACCGTATCTATCTCCTCTCCCAAACGGCCACCGTGCGGGCGCCGGCCCTATAACCCGGCTCGCGCCACTTTCCTATCAAGAATGCTATGTCACGCAGATAACGCCCGCGTTTCCCAGGCGACGGCCCGTGAAGCGGGGAGGTGGAAGGCGGGAGAGGAGGGTGCTCGGCGTGGCGGCTCGGTTAAAAGAAAGACGGTACTTTCCCGAAAATATCCAGGGACTTTAGTGACGCATCGCCGATGACGCCACCGCGATTCGAATCTACGAGAAAGCTCTAGGCCTTTCCCTAGCCTTAGCTGTACTACGCGCCGGAGAACGCTCCCGACGCTTCTAGAAACCGGGAGAGGGGGGATAAAAGCGTGCGACGACGACCACTCAGAATAACAGAGAGCTGAGCTAGTTGGTACGTATTCATTCTAAAAAGAGACAGGGCGTGCAAACACGGACACAAGAAAGAGATCAGGACACCACAAACGCTTGTGGTGTCCTGATCTCTTTCTTGTGTCCGTGTTTGCACGCCCTGTCTCTTTTTAGAATGGACGACCACTCAGTGGGGCTCTTCGATTTTCGGACTTCTGGCAGTTCTCTGGCAGCCAGAGCTAGCCAGTGGGTCAGCTAGCTAGTTCCGGTTGGGACAGGAAACAGCGTCCTGGTCACGTGTGTGGGAAGCCCGAGACAACCCGAAGCTGCCCGAAGATTGCAAAATCGAACGCTGGGAGAGCCAGCGTAAACGTAAACAAACGGTACCGCCGTGGTAGCAAACCAAATTTTGCGCCACCTGCGCGTTAATTTTTTCTGCATTGAACGGTTGAAAATATGTGGCTAGGTTTGCTGAAGAGCTGAAGTGATATTCTCGAGCATACGCATTTGGGATACGGTCACGTACGTTCGCAAAATCGCGCGCAACTCGCCCCGTCCGCGAACAAAACAGCCAGCTGGCGCACGGCGCCACGAAAGCGATGCAATGTGAGCTGCCGCGCCGCTAACGGCTTAACCAGCTCACGTCTGTTTAGTACGTGTAACAGTCGCTGCACAACACGACGCGAAAATCTCGCGAAAGTGATCGTGTCCCCAAAAGGGCTCGAGGATCTATCGCGCACTACGTCGCACGTACACGCGTTGACCAGCTTGCGTTTTTTCATAACTTGAGACATGCGGCGGTATCGGTACCACGAGTGCACGTTATATCTAAAATAAACTTCTGTTTGACGCGTCTTCGACTCGTTTTGGCAGATGTTGCCTGAGCCTCTTTTCCAGTCCTAAGTGGCACTCCAAAAATCTCATGTAGCTCAGCTTTTATTTGAGCTACTAGGTGATAACCGCGAACATACTACATGGCATTATTATTACGAGGTGGAAAAAGACAAAGCCGACAATGAAATGAGCAATAAAAGGATGTATACATTTCTGAATTCATCTCCGTTTTTTCACATCGACGCGTCGTAGCATAACACAAAACCATACCTCATATACTGGCCCGTAGATCAAAGTACGCTCGCACGCCGTTCGCGACCAACGAGCATCACGCAAAAAACAATGTCACGATCGCTTTTAGCTAATCAGTGCATTTTATCAACATCGAAGACCTAGTTGAAATAGTTAAGTTCTGACGGAGTTCACGCACGCAAACATACGACGGAGCGAAATAACTAGTTCGATCACAATCGTCTTCGCTAAGTGCACAGAAAGCACACACGACACCATAATCGAATACTACTACGAAAAAATAAACTCGAAAGGTGTCTCCATGCGTGCGTACGAACGTGTACATAACTTTTGGGACATGTACGTGCACGACGCACTTAGAACGCCACAGTTCGCCGCGTTGTTCACGGAAGGAAACTTCACGGGGCACATAAGAAAAGCAATAAACATTAGCTCCAAATGCTCGCCGCAACTCGTAATCGCGCCATCTCGCACGGCGGAACGGCGCCGAGCGTAATCACATGCGAAGGTGTGCAGTTCCCAAGCGCCCGCATTGCAATCCGTCGAGTCCTCACAAAGATGGCGGCGAGCGCGTATCACCGCTTTTCGGCGTCTGCTAGCCCGAAACCTTCCAGAGAGCTTCCACGACTAAATTGTCCTGGAAGCTTCTGGCGACCCTCGGGCTCCCCGCGGGTCGCCAGAACCGTCCAACCGGAGAAAAACGAACGCCAACCGGAAGTGCGCCGCGGGGGGGACGGAACAACCCGAGAAAAACGAGCGCGCTCTGGCTTGCTCTGGCCATAGAGTTTCCTAAAATGACCTAGAGGGAACTCTGGCGCTGCGATCGTTCAGCCACCATGGGAATGATGGGTAGTACACGGATTTGCCTAGTCTTCGTACTTGCGGGCTTCGAGCGCACTTGTGGCTTTGTTTATTGCTGTGTTCCGGTTTTCTTTCGGATAAAAGAATGGATCGTTGTGAACTTCGTGACCAGATTTGAATCGGTGAGCCTAAAGAAGTTAAAGTGGTGAAGTGAAACTGCTGATTTTTGCTCAACTTCGTTTTGCGACAAAGCGGATGCAGGCGACGCGGAGCCAAACGGAGCCGAAAGAACAGTTTAGACAAATCCGTGTACTACCCATGATTCCCATGCTGGCTGAAGCGCGGTGCATTGCAGCTCCCATAGACACTAGCAGCCCGCGGGTAGCCAGAAGTGGAAAATCGAAGAGCCCCAGTGAAGGAGTGAGTGAGTCAATCGGCCGGCATATTTCAAGTTTTTATTTCAAGTTTTATTTCAAGTTTATTTCAGATATTAGTACAGAAACAGAACATCGTACAGGATAAATATACAGAAGGAGCTCCGAAAGCACTAGGCTGCAGGGGGACCTCCTGTCCAAGATTGAAAAATAAAAATTGCCTAATTTTCAGAAGCAGCAATGTAACAAGGAAAATGTGAGGTTTGATACAACAATAATAAATCAGTTATATATAAACAAAAATGGTACAAGAAAGATTATTGAAGGAAAAAATACACATTTAGTAGTTAAGCAAATAAGAGTACAATTGTTTTTTAAGTAAGCCGATCGTAGAACATTGTTTAATGTGGGATGGTAATGAGTTCCATATGGATAAAGCAAGGAAATAAGCAGTATGACGACCATAATTAGTACGGATAGACGGTAGTAAAAAAATTCCATTTGAAGAAAATGGTGAAGTTCTGCTGAGTGTGGCTTCGTTAGCCAAAGAAGACGTGTTTATGATGGTTTGCGGTCAGTCGATCGTCGATCTGGAAGAATTGGATGACGACGCCGTGTGAGCCGTGACTATACTCGGGGACAACTTTCTGTGGCAATGAAGGGAAAGCTACAGAGCCACAATGCACGTATCCTACCGCTAATGAATGTAGTCCCACAACTGCGTCCGTATTTTATGCGTGAGATATACAAAATACTCCTTCATTTTCTCCAAGTAGCTTTTTGAGACGGAACTCAGCGCACAGAAGCGAAATATTTGTATTTCATTTACTTTATACGTTGTCACTTTGCGTTTTTGCGTGCTTGAAAAAGTCGCGCCTTTTACCCGTACCTTAGACGCTCAGCAGCGTTTGCGTCGAAATGCAAACCTAGCCATCACTTTCCACGGCGTAACGAGACGCGCGTCAAACCGGACTACCTTCGCGTAGCAGTACATGTGCAGGCGCTTCGCCCCCGTAGCTTTCCCTTCATAGCCACTGAAAGTTGTCGACGGTTGAACTGCGACAGACACCGCTGGAGTTGGCGTGAGTGTTTCCTAGTAGAGAAGCATTCGATTACCTATTGTAGGGTATGTGCGCAAAGCTCGGACGAACACAGGAAAAACAATGTAGACAGAAGGAGCGCTCCTTCTGTCTACAACATTTTTCCTGTGTTCGACAAAGCATTGCGCACATACCCTACAATAAGTCATGCACCAACTCGCCCAACAAGAAGTTCTAAGATTCGATTACCGTCCAAGAATTGTGGACTGGATACGCCATTGTATATTCAGGACTTTAACTGGCCTTGAATAGATGTAATGCATGAGATTGCATTTGCAGCGTGTGACCTGTTTGTTTAGTTCCCGTTGTGTAAACACCATCTGAGTTATATTTTGAAGTTGTAACTGGTACCAGCCTAGTGTGCACGTGTTTGTGATATTTGCATTGCCTTAACCGAGAATATATTTCGTTTTCGTTTGTGGTATCGACTCTCGGCTCTGACTCGGTCTTTGGACCACAACCGGCTTTCGCTCGCGCACCAAAAGGACCAACTCTAAATTGTCAGCGCCTTCGTGGTGCGTTTTCGGAGGGCCGAGACACCAGCCCTTAGAAACCGCCCGGCGATTGCCAACCCGATTAACGGGATCAGTGACAGCTAGGGTTACACTATTTGTCGGTGAGAGTTGCAGTCCGCGGCTATTGAGATATGTTGACGTTATCGATACCGAACGTTGTCGCTTCGTTTGTACTTCCAAATGCGCTAGACTCGTGGTCCAAATGCAGGTGTCATCTGCGTACACAGATACTGATATTTTGCCTCCTTACTTTTTAACGAGGCCAATAAGTACGACAATAAATAATGTCGGGCTCAAGGCTCACCTTGAGGCACGCCACGATAGACGGGATGGTTGTTTGTATCACCGTCTACAGTTGTCATGAATATTGTTCTTTCTTGAAGATAGCGATAGATCTTGAAGTTCCACTGATGCATACGGCCGCCAATACCGTAGTCTTCAAGAGCATTCAGAATGGCGTCATGCAGAACATTATCGAATGCATCTTTGATGTCAAGGAAGACTGCAGCCGTCAATCGGTGGCGCCGTTTCTGATGTTCAACGGTTGTTACTAAATCGATCACAATGTAGATTGATCAACTTCCCTGTCGGAAGCCGGTCATTGCGTCTAGATATATCCTTTGCTTCTCCAGAAACCATTCTAAGCGCAACAGAACTATCCGTTCCATGAGTTTTCCTACACAACCTGCAAGTGCCACAGGTCTGTAGGAAATAATATCACAGGGAGACTTGCCTGGTTTTAGCAATGCCACGATCTTGCTTTATTTTCAATGAGCTGGCACAGTTCCAGATGCCCAAGAAAGGTTGTACAAAGACAGAAGTTCCTCGGTCGCTCGAGGGACAAGATGGTGCAAGGTAAAATAGGTGATGCCATCAGGCGCAGGCACACAGGAGAATTGTGAAATTGAAATCGCCGCACGCAGCTCCGGCAGCGTGAAAGGAAGATCGAGACGGGCGTCTGCTGTAGGGGGTGCGCATCGAAGTAGTGAAACGACCGTTGTTGCAGAGCCAGAGGGGTGTAGGCAAAATTCTTCCGCGATCTGCTTCGCGCTGCATGACCTGATGATGGCCAATGCGCGGAAGGGACGTAGTTGCTCAGGGGAAGATGGTTGAGCTCGTGCAACGTGCCATATCTTATACAACGGTTTTCGTGGGTCCAGGCTGGTGCAAAATGACTTCCAGTTTTGTCGGCCAAGGTTTTTTAAGTACCTCTGAATTTTCTTTTGCACATTGCGGGAGGTCCTCAGGTCTAGATGGATTTTGTCCGCCTGTGTTTGCGTTCAGTTCGACGACGAAGAGCCCGCAGCTCTTCATAACCACATCAACAGGCTTCCTGGAATTTGGTGCTTTGACGCCACGTGTTGTCTGCATTGCTGTGGTAATTCGTTTTTCGATCTCTATCAGAGAAACTTCAGTCATCTGCGGCGCTCCTGCATCACATATTCCGCCGAACTGAAATTCCCTTCGCTGCTCGCACTCTTTTTCGCAAGCATAGCGAGCTTGAAATTCCGGCACAACGTCTAGATTTTGAGCTTTATTCGGGCTTTGCACCTGGCTCAGCCCACCTGATAAAATGAGAAGGCGATGAGATGAGAAGGCGTCGGCCTACCCGAGCCCGGCCCGCGGGCCGGGCCGGGCTTGGGCTTTCGGGCTACCCGGAGCCCATGCACACCTCTATAAATTCGAGCTGCTGGCCGTTCTTCATGTGACATTCTAATTTGTTGCTATCCCATTCATTTTTTTCGTCCAAACCACGCATCTCGTGTGTGTAACCGTTAGCTAAGACAACTTGTTATAGGTTCAGCAAAAATTTCGTGAGGCCTTCGCGACTTTATCCGTACCTGATCATACGCTGAAGTCTGTTTTTCCTTTGAAATGATGAATAACTGAGGTTGGAACTACTGCTCCTTCTCACTTCGGAAGCGAAACCGAAGATAACGAAGGATCTCAAAGTGTTCACGCCGTAGCCTTCCCTTCATCGCCATAGAAAGTAGCTCAGAACTTTGGGGGAATGTGTTGTACACCTGAAATAGAAGATGTAAAAAAACGAGTCGTTTGATTCTTTTATCTGATTCCTTGCTTGGCATGCATGACTATCTTTAGAAAGACAGGTGAACTCCCTTTGGAGGTCACAACGTCAATGGACCAACTGTATCATTTTTTTTATTTTCTTTATTCTTTGTGCAAGTAGGATATGTCGTTGTGACTTATACGCTGGTACAGTAGCTATTCTCGATGCGACCCTATAGTGAACTGTCTATTTCGGCCCGCGAGAGGCCGCGCCCTGTTTCCGGTCCTTCTTCCTCAACGTCAATTTGACATTACGGAGCTTTCATAACTCCCGCAACAAATAAAAGGGACGGAATGCGCTTCAACGCAACGAACCAGAGGTCCGCTTTTGGCCACGCGAATCTGAGAGGCCGTGCATGAACTCTGATTCCGTGATCGCGTGAACCCTCGAGGCTCCAATTAGGTTTAATGCGACCACCCGTCTAACGCATTTGTGAAAGTCGGTACACATTCCCTGGATCGTTCGCAGGCGTCTGGGACACGCTCATACGCAAGGGCAGACTTGTCAAGCTTGTTTAAGTGTCCTCCTACTGTACATTTCGTACACTTTTTCTTCTTACGTTGGAAGTGCGCTGTGCGGGTTCTGTGCATCGGTGTGGTCACGCGCGCGATCACGTCAAGGCTCACCGCTCGCTTTCTCGAGTAACTAAATGCCACATTGCGAATTGCTCACCAGGGGTAAGCATTTGTTCGCAAAGTGGCGAAGATAAAAATCCTACGTCATTATTTTCGTATTCCGAGCCAAGTGTATACGTAAAAAGAACGTGTCAGCAAACACACAACGTCGCTGTCACATAAAATTTTCGAAATGACCCGCATAAACGAAAGCCGAAAGTAATCACTTACGTTGAGAGACGATAGAGCGCCGGCGTAGAATACGTAGTCTGACGTGACCAGGATGTATCTGCACAACACAGGATCAAATCACGCCACCGAAAAGGAGCAAAATATCTCACCAAATAAAGGAAATAAAGTGACCGAAAGTCACCCTTTCCCGCTGACGGGTGGGGTCCCAAACAACAACCTGCGAATTACGCGAAGGTTGTGGGTTCGGATCTGAATCTACAAAACTACTGTAAGACTACGGAATTTACCAAAAAAATTGCAGTGGCTTAGCTCGGCTATGCCTGGATATACGTAGCGTTAGCAAAGGTTCAGCTGATTATTCTTAGCTTTCCAGATTGTCTAGGACTATTAGCCTTCTTCTATTCAGTCTTCGTACGCTGAACCGCTAATTACCAGGCAACTCCTTCGGGATCCGATGAGATAAGCTTCTCGGCTCTTCTGCGCCGTCGAGCAGCATTTGCGCTCTCCTTCTCCATAGCGTTACCCACCTGCAAACGCCAGTCAGAGGCGTTATCAAGCGGCTCCAGCGCAGTGTCAGATGGCGACTGCACAGCGAAGGCGAATAGCTGCGCACGCGCCGGCGCCACTGTGTCTATGGCTACGACGTCACTCCTGTCGAATGCGGCGCAGACCAGAAGCGGCGAGCCGCGCGCGGCGGTGGCGGAGTCTGCGCGTGCGCCGGCGCCAGCCTGTCTGCCGCGCCTACGACGCCACTCCTCCCGAACGCGCAGACCAGCAGCGGCGAGCCGCGCGCGGCGATGTCGGAGAGCGCGTGAGATGCCAGCTCCGGTGACCCAGCTGTGTGACATCACTGATCCTCGCGCATGCGCCGCACTGCTCATCACCCTCCACGCGAAATCGGCTCCGGCTAGGTAAGTGTAGCTAACGCTACAAAAGAGCGTCGATGCACATCGTAAGACTCGGAGAAGAAGCAAACACAGAACGTCATAGGCAGCTATTTCCTGATGCTTAGCCTGAAATCTACTCCCATAATGCCTGGGCTCTGCCTGAATATTTAGCCTTAGACTGTCTTCCAAACTACTAACGTTGCTCAGTTTCCTGGCATGTAAATATAAAATTAATTCCAGGAGTCTGAATCTAATCGATCGGAAACACAGAAGGGCACATTATTGAACGGACATACGAACGCTGACTAACAAGTGCTTAAGCAAAACTGCTAGCCGGCCTAGTTGGAACGAATTCATTGTAGTACTTGCGCGAAAACAAACGGGGACGAAGAAAGGAGACGAAGAAGGAATGCGCTTGTCCGTGTGTCTCCTTTCTTCGTCCCCGTTTGTTTTCGCGCAAGTACTACAATGAATAACAAGTGCTTATTTTATTCCGCAAAAACTACATACATGCGGATAGGACAAAAAAAAAAAAAAAACACGCGATGGAAGGTATGCACGAGTGCACCTAACGACATCAGCGCTCTGTATGTCGCTCTTTCAGCGTCCAGTGTCAAGCGCTGTTTGTTTCCCTCTTAAGAGATGCAAGCCATGTTGAAAGCAAAGCCCGAAGATCCCATGTCATGTCTACATGCCATCTGAAAAAAATCACAGCATATCCACGTGGTGAATGATGATGAGTGGAGCGAAGCAAACTCGCGCTGCAGCACGGCGATGGCATTGGCGCGAGCGGGGTCCTTCTTGATGGAAGATATTGTGACTAGATTGTTTGAGAACCACAATCTGTTGCACACACCGCAACTATGGCCGAAACTGTTATCAAGGAAGTCCCGCTGGTAGCGCGCGTCGGCGCCTCCGGGCAGAGCCCGGCTGATGCGTTTTGCAGCCACTTCACGTGCTAGCACAGCCTCGGGCTCTGCCTGCCGGTACGCGCGCTTTCTCGCCGCTTCACGGTCCTTCAGATTTTGAAGATCCGATTCGCGCCGCAGCCGTGCAGCTTCGGCCTCGCGGGCTCGAACGGCGGGGTCTTCGCGCCGCAGCCTTGCAGCTTGTCGAGCAGCTTCGGCCTCGCGGGCTCGAACGGCGGGGTCTTCTCGCCGCAGCCCTGCAGCTTGTCGAGCAGCTTCGGCCTCGCGGGCTCGAACGGCGGGGTCTTCTCGCCGCAGCCCTGCAGCTTGTCGAGCAGCTTCGGCCTCGCGGGCTCGAACGGCGGGGTCTTCGCGCCGCAGCCGTGCAGCTTGTCGAGCAGCTTCGGCCTCGCGGGCTCGAACGGCGGGGTCTTCTCGCCGCAGCCCTGCAGCTTGTCGAGCAGCTTCGGCCTCGCGGGCTCGAACGGCGGGGTCTTCTCGCCGCAGCCCTGCAGCTTGTCGAGCAGCTTCGGCCTCGCGGGCTCGAACGGCGGGGTCTTCGCGCCGCAGCCGTGCAGCTTGTCGAGCAGCTTCGGCCTCGCGGGCTCGAACGGCGGGGTCTTCTCGCCGCAGCCCTGCAGCTTGTCGAGCAGCTTCGGCCTCGCGGGCTCGAACGGCGGGGTCTTCTCGCCGCAGCCCTGCAGCTTGTCGAGCAGCTTCGGCCTCGCGGGCTCGAACGGCGGGGTCTTCTCGCCGCAGCCGTGCAGCTTGTCGAGCAGCTTCGGCCTCGCGGGCTCGAACGGCGGTGTCTTCGCGCCGCAGCCGTGCAGCTTGTCGAGCAGCTTCGGCCTCGCGGGCTCGAACTGCGGGGTCTTCTCGCCGCAGCCCTGCAGCTTGTCGAGCAGCTACAGCTTCGCGGGCTCGAACGGCGGAATCTGCTTCGCGGCGTCGACGTGCAGCTTCGGCCTCGCGGGCTCGAACGGCGGGGTCTTCGCGCCGCAGCCGTGCAGCTTGTCGAGCAGCTTCGGCCTCGAGGGCTCGAACGGCGGGGTCTTCTCGCCGCAGCCCTGCAGCTTGTCGAGCAGCTTCGGCCTCGCGGGCTCGAACGGCGGGGTCTTCTCGCCGCAGCCCTGCAGCTTGTCGAGCAGCTTAGGCCTCGCGGGCTCGAACTGCGGGGTCTTCTCGCCGCAGCCCTGCAGCTTGTCGAGCAGCTTCGGCCTCGCGGGCTCGAACGGCGGGGTCTTCTCGCCGCAGCCCTGCAGCTTGTCGAGCAGCTTCGGCCTCGCGGGCTCGAACGGCGGAATCTGCTTCGCGGCGTCGACGTGCAGCTTCGGCCTCGCGGGCTCGAACGGCGGGGTCTTCGCGCCGCAGCCGTGCAGCTTGTCGAGCAGCTTCGGCCTCGCGGGCTCGAACGGCGGGGTCTTCTCGCCGCAGCCGTGCAGCTGTCGAGCAGCTTCAGCTTCGCGGGCTCGAACGGCGGAATCTGCTTCGCGGCGTCGACGTGCAGCTTCGGCCTCGCGGGCTCTCACCTCAGGATTCTGTCTACGAGCGCGCGCTGCGCCGCCTTCCGTGCCCTCCGTTCCGCAGCCTTGTCTTCCATCTGGCGACTCTGAGCTAAAGAGAAAGCGTGCCAAGAGGGAGCCTCATGGCGCGTTACTTCTGAAATGTTGTCTTCGGGTGTCGTTGAAAACACGAGACGTAGTAAAGAAGAAAGAACGCCACACAGGCGAACACGCACGAGAGTTTCACTCGTCAAAGTCGTCTTCTTCTTCTACTGCATACCAGAACGCGCACTTCACACGAGCTAGAGGTGGCTACTACAACGCTACAAACAAACGGAGGATGGACAGACCCACGGCATAAGGAGCTTCGCCCCTAAAAGCTGAGCTACCTTCTAATCTCCCTATCTGTAATGTCGTTAGCAACAACTTGTAGGTTTGGGCGAGTCGGTTCATGATGCGAAAACGGTTCATGAACCGTTTCAAACGGTTCATTCAAGGCGAGTCGGTTCATGATGTAATGTATTTTGGGAAGGAGGGAAATGTTCCTGAATGTCGTCGCGAATGCCTCGGGTTTGCACTTGATGTGGTCGTTTTCAGAAATCAGTACCACGCCGAGTTCAGCATATTCAGGAATTGGTAACCTCTCTCTGTGTATGTTAGCACAACCTGTCCTACTGCATTTCTCGTTCTCGTTCCTTACGAATTTTTAACATCTGTCCATTTCAGCCGAAGGCACCAGTCATTATCCTCGAGTGGGTGAAGGGCATTATCAGATTCAACGTGCCCGATAGTATTTCTAGGCATACTTTTAGACGCCTAGATTTAGCAGAGTACTGTTTATTTTTATGCGACTTATACGAACTTTTCTTCATTGTCTGCGATGCCCGCTCGCGACTGTGTATTTCATATGATTGAGAAGAACAGAGCGTTGGCTCTGTTCTTCTAAATCATATCAGAGTGTATTTCAGATCTGACAACTATTTACTTTTAAAGTGCCGCTATTTCCTTCTCTTCAAGGATGTTCGCCGCTGCTGGCAAAAAAATAATAATAACAATGAGCAGTGTTCATTGCTTTTTCTTACTATGTAGGTCGCGTTATGTTGTCCGTCTCGCTCTTAACACGGATGTGAAGGTAGGTGATCCAACATGAGCACGGAACTCCCTTGAACAACCTTGGCAAAAGCTAGTGCTAGGAACTCCGGACGTAAGCGTGACTGGTTTTCTTCCCTCTCCAGAAATAAAGACAGGCTGAAGAACTTTTCGCACTTTGAAGTTCGAAGAGAAACGCTTATGTCTCTACTGTTACTACATAGTTTGTTTTTATAAGGTTGAAAAACGAACACTTCCCATCACCGTAGGCGGTTGCTTTACAGAGCAGCCATCGGTCACTGTCAGCGCTAATGAAGAGGAATGGCTTCCGTCGTACCTCGGCGTAGCTCAACACGCTCCTGCACCTAAGGTCATAACTGGCGAAGCTCGTGCGCACGAGGTCCTTTTTTTTTTTTCATTGTACTCTCATAGTTGCTCGCAACAAAGGAAGTAGCTGCTTCAAACGATGTTTCAATGAACGGGTGGTCGGGACCAAAGCTATTTATTCTAATGATTCGCGCGCGGTGTCTATGTCCTGCTTTGTTGTACATATTGTTAGCTTCCTGGAGCTGCAATCCGCGTTTCGGGACGTTGACCTTGCCAGCGTCTGTGTCCATAGGCTTCTCTGAGTGCAGGGGTGGCTTTCGTGGCTGTTTTAGAGAAATCCGGAGGCGAACCTAATCCTTGACTCGGGTGTCTGGCAGTGGCACTCGCACGTCGGCGTTCCTGTGCCTTGGTGCATTTCTCGGGCTAAATTTGTGTATCGCGTGCTGCCGAAGTGAATCTCAGAGGCCACGCAGAAATAAGCTCCCGGTTGATATCTACTCCAATGGATGCTGCAACGATTCCAGCTGCTCACAATCTTTCAATAAACTCAAGCAATTAATTTTCGTTATCTATACTGACAGTTCATTGCCCCTTAACTTTAGTAAAGTTATGCTGCGATGTGATATGTATCCAATATAACTTTTAACTTGAACCAGCACCATCGATTTCTATTTTTAAGAAGACTTTCTCTAAATATTCGAAAAACGGGAAGTGCTCCACCCGAACTGCTTGGAAGAGGAACAAGAGTGCCACTCGTTGCTCGTGCCACTAAACAACCACATGTTATCACATGTAAATTTTGCCATATACTGAGCGGAAGTTTGCGTTGGTACCGCAGAGCGTCTCTTATTCACAAATGCGCCGCGTTCTTATGCAGTCGTTCGTGGCTCTCTTCAGGTTGCGCAGAGGTGCTTTGCCTGACATTAGTATATGTAAGCGCGTAGGGTTTCTAGCCATAAAAATGGCTGTTAGAGAACGCATCAGCAGTTTTAGTTGCCGTGGGTATATTCTTTGCGTCTTGCGACGTAGAGAAACTTTTGCATCTGTGTCGTTTTCTCTTTCAGCAATTTCTTCGCTGACGATGGGCTTCTCTTAATGCTTCTAAAAATAAGTTCCAATTGGCGCTCCTGGAGATCATGTTTCAGGGATTATCGAAAGTGATGTCGAATGCTCTGCGGCGAACATGAATGTTCGTTTCACTGAAACACCGCTTAAGGCGATTTGCTGCTGTTCGCGCCATGTCCCGGGTTTGGGTTCCTACTATGGCGGACACCTTTTTCTTGTTTTTGTGCGTGCAAAATTAAAGAGA
This sequence comes from Rhipicephalus sanguineus, assembly GCF_013339695.2. Taxonomy (NCBI): domain Eukaryota; kingdom Metazoa; phylum Arthropoda; class Arachnida; order Ixodida; family Ixodidae; genus Rhipicephalus; species Rhipicephalus sanguineus. Next base: position 134,008,103 of record NC_051184.2, on the reverse strand, counting down.
ACGAAAGCTCGTCTTCTTTACCTCAGGTGCGCTGCGATTAAGACCGCAATGTTGAGTCATATACGTTTAGCTTGCCAAGAAAAAAGAAAGCTCCAACTCCGCTCTTTTGTTTTACTTATCTCCGCTAGCTATTCATGCATCCACCCAAATCAGGATGTAAACGAAAAAACAGTGTAGTTATTTCATCCCGGTCTGGAAGCTGTACAAAATGGCATACTGTACCACTCTGACATACTTAAATAACTCGCCCAGAAAGCTACGTTACTGTACCACTCTGATGAGTTCGTTACATTAGCCTACTTTTGGAGTTCTACTGGCTTGGCGAGTGTTATTTACAGTGTTTCTGCCAGCCCTCCGTCTCTCCTCATCAGCGAGCTTCGGTCTTCAATGTCTTCAATAAAATATTTCATCATCATCATCTTCATACATCCGCAAGCATGGGCGTGCTTTACGCTTCACACCACGAGCTTCACACCACGAACTTAGACGAAATCTTTATATCTCTTAAGCCCACTGAGACTCGAAAGCACAGGGTTTCAAAATGGGCATTTTGGTGAAATCTCAAATAAGTCGTCACCCTATTTGGGAGTGGTCCTTTCAGAGTGTTAATGAGTTTGAGTGTGGCACTCCGAGAAGTAATTCATTAGCCATGCATTCTGCAATCAATGTTAGCAGCGTAGAATGAAACGACGAGGCGTGGGGTGGCAGAGGGGCTGACAAAGCTCGTGGACGAGTGTCTTTTAAAGCATTTACGGGTCTTTGCATAAGCCTCCAGAGATTATTATAATCGCTGCGACGACTTTCCAAGCATCTAGTTTGTAAACATAGAGGCGCATGTCAATGATCGTTCGCAGCTGGCATTATACACTAAAACCTCGGTGATACGATCACGGCTCGTACGAATTTCGGGGTGATACGAATTTTTCTGTGGTCCTGGCTGTTGTATATCAAGAACGCAGGATCAGAGGGCGGAAGAGAAACTTTATTGAGCTGCTCGTAGTTACCGAGCCTCGAGCAGACTGCCCCGTTGGAGGCGGGGTGCTCGAGGAGGAGGAGGGCCGTTCCGTCGCTCTCTTGTTTACAATACATGGCGAGAGCGGCGTCCCGGGGAAACGTGACTCTACATGTATTTAGTTCACGGCGGCTGCAATAGTACATAATTCACAGCCGCGCACAGATGTAAACACGGAGAGGCCATGTGGTCTCTCACTATACACACTCACGTTGTTAAACACGCACACTTTGCCGTTGCTTATATGTGTGTGGCTTTTTTAGTTCCCAACATCTTCCTCCCCCCTAAGACTAAAGGTGTCGTAACTCAGACGTTCAGGAAAACGTCTCGTGCGCGTACTACGCCTGAGAACGTTCCCGTTTCCACTGTCTGTGTTGGGAGGTGATTCCGAGGGCTCCGCGTCTGAACGCGACGGCATCAAGCCTGGAGCTGACGGCGCCGTGCCGACGGTCTGCGCTTCGTTTCCATTATCTGTCTGTGGGCAGCTTATATCGTCCCTGTGAAATGGGATATCGCCCGGCGCACTGCGGCTGCGCAAATGGTCTACGTGGCAGAATCTTGCTTGCCCCGAAACAAACACTAGGTATGTGATGGCGCACCTTCTGTGGACTATCTTTCCGGGAAACCACTTAACGGTTTCACCTCGAACGCTTCTTACGTAAACGAGATCCCCTTTTTCAAACTGTCTTGAGCGACCTCGGTGTTTGTCCGCGCTCTCCTTTATGTGCGTTGTTTTTTCGTTCATTTTTCGTGCAAGGTCTGGTTTCAGCATTGAGAGCCGCGTGCGCAGTTTCCTTCTCAAGAACAATTCAGCTGGCGTCTGCCCTGTGAATGTATGGGGAGTGGTTCTGTACCCAAACACGAAGTTATCCACTTGTTGTTGTTGTGTTGTTTGTTGGTTTTTCTTTTGGTCACCCACTCCTTGCAGCAGAAGCGACTTCTTCAGCGTTTGTACTGCTCTTTCTGCCGCCCCATTTGATTATGGGTGGTAAGGAGGAGTTAGCGTGTGTTTCACACCGTTTGCTTTTAGAAAGTCCTCAAATTCTTGGGCTCTGAACTGAGGGCCATTGTCTGTAACAATTTCGTGTGGCAATCCATATGCAGCAAACATAGATCTCACGACTTCGATTGTCTTTTGCGCTGTTGTGGAGTTCATGATTTTCACCTCTAGCCACACTTCGAATGGGAGTCCACAGCAAGGAGAAATGATTTGCCATTTTTCTCTGCAAAATCTAAGTGTACTCTCTCCCACGCATTCTCACACCATCTCCACGGTTGCAATGGAGTGGGCTGACCGAACGAAGCAACACTCTGGCAAATATCACACTTTCTAGTGATTTCCTCTATACTGCGATCAATAGCAGGCCACCAGACCATTGATCTAGCGATTGCCTTCATCTTAGTGATACCGATGTGCTGTTCGTGCAGCAATCCAAGAACGTCACTTTGAAGTGAAGCGGGAATCACAACTCTGTTATTCCACACTAAACAACCCATGTGCACACTCATTTCTAACTTCCTTACAAAGTACGGCTTTAGCTCGTCAGAAATTTTGTTTGGCCAACCGCTCCATGTGAATTGACGTACAACGCGGAGTACTTCATCTCTGGCTGTCTCTAGCTCAACCTCTTTAACTGTGACAGGAAGGTCTTGTATTGGTGCAAAATAAAAATGCTTTCAGACTCTTCAGTAGTTTCAGGCAGGGGGAGCCTCGACAAACCATCAGCATTGCCAATCGTACGTCCTGCCTTATACGTGACCTGGTAACGGTAATTTGACAGTACGTGTAACCAACGGTGCACTCGCGCAGCAGCCACAGAGCTTGCTGGACGCTTAGGGTCAAAAAGAGCAGTCAGTGGCTTGTGATCCGTGAAAATTTCGAACTTGCGACCATACAATTGTGAAATTTCTTGATTCCAAAAATAATGGCAATTCCCTCTTTCTCGATTTGCACGTAATTGCGCTCAGTTTGGGTCATTGATCGAGACGCAAAGGCAACAGGTTTTTCATGACCATCAACCACATGAGACAGCACGGCCCCTAGGCCGTATGCAGACGCATCACATGTCAGATGCAAATCTTTTCTGACATCATAAATCTGCAATAGCTGGTTATTACACAGCAATTCTTTGCATTCTCTGAAACACTTGTCACACTGACTTGACCATTTCCATGCACTTTCTTTGCGTAGCAAGTTGTGTAATGGCTCAAGCAGAGTTGCCAGATTTGGCATGAACTTCGCATAGAAGTTAACGAGGCCAAGAAATGCTTTGAGCTGTGTAACATCTTTTGGCTGGGGAGCAAGCATGATAGCTTCCACCTTGTCTGGTGCTGGGTGCAACCCGTTCTTGTCAATTACGTGTCCCAGATAGCGCACTTTACTTTGAAAGAAGGAGCATTTTTCTGCATTAACGCGGATTCCATGATCCTGTAGCTTCTTAAGCACTCTTTCGGTTCTTTCGTAGCACTCTTGCTTATCTTTTCCTGAAATAAGTACATCATCTATGTAGCATGCAGTGCAAGGAATTCCTCGTAAAATCTGGTCCATTACTGCTTGGAACATCGCAGGAGCGCTTGCTACTCCGTACGGCAGTCTTTTAAATCTAAAGAGACCCAAATGAGTGTTCACTGTCAATAGCTCTTGGGCGCGTTCATCAAGTTGAAGTTGCAGGTAAGCCTTAGAGAGATCTAGAACTGTGAAATTTGTGCCTTCTACTACAGATGCAAATATGTCCTCCGGTAAAGGCAGTGGGTATTGATCCACCTCTATACGCGGATTTGCAGTAATTCTGTAGTCCCCACATATCCTAACAGAATTGTCTTTCTTTGGCACTATCACAAGAGGGGTCGCCCATTCACTGTGCTTGACTCGATATATGATGTCAGCTCTCTCAAGGTCATGCAATTCTTTTTCAACTGGCTCCAACACGGCGTATGGAACTGGTCTAGCCTTACAAAAAAGGGGTGACACATTCTCTTTCAGAACAATGCTCCCATTGAAGCCCTTGATTGTACCGTATCCTTTTGCAAACACTTCATGGTACTTTTTCAAAAGAGAATTTTCTGTCTGAATGTTGTACACAGGTACGACTTCTGACCAATCTAACCTTATTTTCGACAACCAGTTACGCCCCAAAAGTGTTGGCATCCTCAAGCCCGATTCATGCTTGACTATTACAAGCGGCAGCTCATGGCGCTGTGTGCCATAGCTCACATCAACTTGCGCGGAACCCTTCAGAGTTCCGTTGTATGTGACCAAGCGCACATCAGTTGCGGACCACTCAGCATCAGGAAAACGTTTTTCGAATTCGCTTTCCGACATTAGAGACACTGCTGATCCTGTATCAAGTTCCATTGGAACCTCTTTGCCATTTATGTGTAGCTTTACTACTAAAGGAGATGTCTGACCATCTCTCTGGTTATGCCCTATTGCCAACAGTTTCGCCTCTGTTGTGCTTTGGTCAATGCAATGCGTTTGTTTAGTTCGACACATTTTAGCAACGTGGCCCTTTTTTGAACATTTGAAACACTGACTCTGCAAAAATGGACATGCCCTAGCAAAATGCTCATCACCACACCTGAAACATTTTTCTTGTCCCTCGCGAGAAAGTCCTTCTTTCCGCGGCTTCCCTGGTTTACAGGTGGCAGTCCCCATTGTGGACGCTGTTTTGCTTTTGCTCATTGGCTTCCTTTTAGGCGTCGGCTTGTTCTGCCAGTTGACGTCCGCAGGAGCTGGGAGAATTTCTTTGGTGTCGTTCTTTGCGGTTTCCATGGCGGTGGCGATGTTTAGAACTCGTTCCCATGTCGCCTGCTTGTTCGGTAACGACAGCAGACGGCATCGGATGTCCTCGCTGCGAAGACCCGAGATTAGCCGATCTCGAAGACTTTCTTCAAGGAAGCTGCCGAACTCGAATGTTGCCGCTATCTTCTTGAGTTCGACGACGAATTCTCCAATTGTTTCACTTTGGCCTTGATCCCTGCGATGGAACCTGTGCCGTTCCGTGACTATGGATCTCCGTGGTGCGTAGTGCTCGCGCAGCACTTTCGTGATATCAGCATACTTGGAGTCAGCAGGACTCTTAGGCAGCAGAAGGATTCGTAGTGTCACGTAGGCTTTTTCACCTAGGACTGTCAAGAACACTTACGCCTTCCTCGGCTCGTCAATGTTGTTAGCGCTTGCGAAGACCTCGAATCTTTCGATGTGGACTTCGATGCTTCCAGTGTCGGGACTGAACTCAGCAAGCCTTCCAACCGGCGTCGTAACCACGCTGCGATCTCCTGATGCTGCTATCCCGTCTGCCGATGTTGCCATGATTGAACAGTCCAGTTTGGCCACAGCAAGATGTTGTTAACACTTCTCTTGTGATTCAATCGGAGATGCCATCATCGTTTCCATCGGATATACCATCTGAGATCCCATCCTCATCGCCAAAACTGTTGTATATCAAGAACGCCGGATCAGAGGGCGGAAGAGAAACTTTATTCAGCTGCTCGTAGTTACCGACCCTCGAGCAGACTGCCCCGATGGAGGCGGGGTCCTCGAGGAGGAGGAGGGCCGTTCCGTCGCTCTCTTGTTTACAATACATGGCGAGACCGGCGTCCCGGGGAAACGTGACTCTACATGTATTTAGTTCACGGCGGCTGCAATAGTACATAATTCACAGCCGCGCACAGATGTAAACACGGAGAGGCCATGTGGTCTCTCACTATACACTCACGTTGTTAAACAAGCACACTTTGCCGTTGCTTATATGTGTGTGGCTTTTTTAGTTCCCAACACTGGCCAAGGCCCATTAGCCTGCAATGTATTGCAATTCGGTTAATGCGAACAGATTTGCACCCCGCGACGTTTGCTACGAACGTACGTTAGCGCACAGGTACGAACAGGTGCTGCCTGCGCTGTCGCAGAAGGCGCGGCAGTCTCGGGCGGGCGCGGGCATGCGCTCTGCACGACCGTCAACGGTGCGTCGTTGCCTCCGAGATAGTGCGCGCGAACCTTGCAGGCCTTTATGCGCCGTTAACGTCGCGCTTTTTTTTGGACGCGTTCACGCGTGCTCCTGTGCTCGAGGCAGCAGCGTCTTTGTACTATGTTAACACGTGCCTGCCACGTCGATGCAAGCCATGTCCCCGCAATCAGACGTTCCTTGAAACAAGACTGAAACTTGGGCTACGGGTCCGTTATTAAGTCCCATGAAAGGTGGACGAAGACCCCAAGAGACGAAGCGGACTTTCTTGGCGAAGGAGCTTGGCCTCTATCTATCGTGTGAAAACGGCTTTTTAAGCCACTGTCGCCGCAGTACTCCGGTATCCTGCAAAAAAAAATTGGCCGCGTATCTGCGTGCTTCGCTGCAAATGTCGTGTAAAGACGATAGAAGAGGCGCTGTGTGAGATATCGACGCCATCTGGCAATACGTCGGCAAACATGAGTGCTGTGTTGCGTGCTGGTAGTCCCGGCGCAGCAGCAGGCAAAGACCGGCGGTGACCAACGCGACCGGCGGGGACGCCAGCCAGCCCGAACACGCGGTTTGGCGCGAAGCGCTGAAGCAGAAGAAACGTCCGCACTCAACGAGTACTCTCCACACACTTTTATTTACACGTCGCCTGGGTAAAAGAGGAATGCCAGAGCGGCGCCCACAACCGGCAGCCTGAAGGCCGCCCACAACGCTGCTTTTTGATTTTTTAAATATTTTTTTCACCTTGTTGGCCTTCTCAAAACTAAAGTTTTTCAACACCAACCCATGGCATTCGTACAGTGCAATACAGAACCGAAACCGAAACACAATAGAGCTCGTGCGAAGGGCACGGAGGAAGGCAAATTTTAGCGCAGTCGCATTTTCAGCCCAGCTTAAGAAACTAGGGTCCTTAAAATTATGTATGTATGCATTTTCTATTAAAGGAACACGCCACCTAATACTTACCTAGTGATGTTGCACCTCAGATATGCATGATATTTACTTTTTGATCGACAACGTTCACAAGTATGAACAGCCGTACCAGTTCAAGACGGCTGGCCCTTGGGCAAGTGGTTCAACTTTGGCCGAGTGGCTGAATCAAGGGACGTGCCGACAAACAGAAAGACAGAAAGACAGACCAAAATTTCTCCGTTTAAGTATCCCAAGAAAGACTATCGTCTTTAAAAGCGTTGTAAGATTAGGAAGGGGTTACCAGCGGTCACGGGGCACAACACCCCAAGGGACAAAACGTGCTCGGCAAATGGTAGGCCCGACGTCCGTGGCAGTTCAAAATATGACCGGCCTGACGTCGGCAAGTTCGGTAGCGCCGATGTCGTTTTTTGCCAATGGCCGGGCTGTTTGCCGACCATCGGCAGCTGGTCGGCCAACGGCGTCGGGCCGTTGTCGTAGACTTGGCAGTACCTACCTCGGGCCGCACGCGTCCTGAGCACTTGCCAACGATAACAAAAGCACGGCCAACGCTCAGTTGCCGTTATTCACCGCTATACGTTCTGCATTTATTTCATGCAAGTATATATTATTTCGACCGCCGAGGGGGTCATTTTTTTGTGAGGGGGAGGGGGGTGTAAGCATTATTAATTTCACTTTTGCATTATTACGCAACGCTTGAGGCAAACGAGATGAATTGAAAATGTTTGCGCTGAAATAATGCTTCAAATGATGAGCAGTAATAATAACGAAATAATTTTGCACAAATATGCTTGTTTGCATTGTTAAAGACAACTAAGCCCAAATGTACTTGAGTGTACACATCGTGGCCCTAAAATTGACAAATACATCTGCTGCTGTCGCTGTATGAAATATTGGCACCCACCCACGCAAGCGCTTCGATCAATAAAAAAAATCAGACGGATACAAGTATAACTTTAGAGATCACAATTAATTTTTTTAACATTAGTCAAAAGAAATGTCATTCGGTCGAGGTGCCATGCGTGGTGTCAAGGTGACTCTACATTGATGTCGTCTTCCGTTTCTGTCGCCTCCTGTTACGACCGCCGTCTCCGTCGCTCGAGGCAATGAGCCACCTTTTCACGACTTTTCCTACAGTGGACAGGGATGCTTCCGGGAAGCTGCTCAGAACGGACACTGCAACAATAATCCACGTAATGAAACAAATTGTGAACCCATAGTTACGATAAGAGTACAAACAGTTTCCTGGCGAGGAAATGACTGCCGCACAAGCATACTAAGACGCAAGCATACTAAAGCGCTTTTACCACATAAATAACACTGCTATTTTCCGAGATCCTCGACACACATATCTAGTTGTTGATAATCTAAGTACCATTCTGTCGTGACGAACACACACTGCATGCATATATGCGTAGGTTGTCCAGGTGATTAGGACACCTACGCTGCAAGTTACGTAATTTTATTAACGATATTCGTAAAGTATCTTACCTTACGCTTGTCCGGCCTCAGCTTAGCTTAGTTTACTTAAGTTTTAATGTTCCGGTGCACGAGACGTAAGCCTGCCGTGTCACATTTGAATTACATGTCTATGGTAATTAGTTTTGCTGCCGATCAGAGATTATAAAACTGTTCATTTTATTTCATTTCAACTGGTATTGACTGCAGCAAAATGGAGCGTTGGGCTAGTTGGTTGGGGTTCATATTGAACAGCGTAATATTGACTGCGTTTTCAATATTCAAGCTATCAAGTGGGGCGCCCAAGGGGCGGACGCCGCCGCCGAAAAACGGAGTCGACGATGCGACCAAAGAGTGCTATGCGAGCCGTTAGCATGTGTGGCAGGAGAGTCTCTCGCCCGAAAACGTCAGTGAAGAACAAGCACGCCCATAGAGGAAGGGAAACTGCGTATAATGGACACTGTCATTAAGCCATGCGGCCGAATAGAGAGCAAGGGAATCGAGAGAGAAGTACCCCTCTCGTGAAATGCATTGAGACGCCAAGACGTTGCTTATGAGCTTATGACAGTTCCAAGTTTCGGTTTTGGTTCCTTGCGCGCGCAATTTTCCTACGTCCATCATTATTCTTTCTGCCTTGTTTTTTTTGTCGCTACAGCCGGTCTCTGGGTTACATTTCTGAATGGCCAATGTGAGAATTTTTTTTATCATGAGAATACGCGAGACTGCAAGAATTATTCACGAGCCGTCATTGTAGCTGCCCTCTAGGCTACGCGTAATTCCGGAAAATAGACGGAAGACGCCTTGTGATGTTTATTTGCCACGGTAAAACAAAAGCGAGAAAAAAGCCACACAGTAAATATTTATTCAATGCAACCTGCCCTCTTGCGTTGTAGCCGCACCAAGGTAGCGTGCGGTTGTTGCCTCGCGAACCTCCACTGGTCTGCGTCAGCTAACAAAAAATCGAAATGCGAAAACTACGAGGAGACGCGAAAGGGCACAACCGTTTAACGCGTGGAATTAGAAACAATCGCAATTTTCTTTTACGAACATCGCAACATCGCATTGTGAGGAGTGCTCTATGTCTCCTGATATGAAGCGTTACATTACACGACTTTATTCTATGCGCCTTCAAACCCACGAGCACGCATATCCGGCATCCGCGATAGAATGCCACGTACTATACAGCCCCAACCGGAGCGTTATCACAGATGAAAACGTTTTACAAGAGCTCGAAATGAATGCGCGGGGCGAAACCTTTTTCCATCGCATCGAAGCGAAAATTTTCGATGTCCTAGTCAGAACGATGGTTCCCACACTCTAGAATCCTGGGAGGCCCTGCTGCGCAACCTGCAGACCCCAACGTCCAGCGGGACCTCATCAGTCAAGCCCTTGCTGCTGCCGTGTCTCAAGGGATTCCGGCCGACGGCTAGGGGCGACGGCCAATGCCTGACGTAATTGACTGATTTTAAAAATAAAGTTTTTTCTCTCTCTCTCTCGAGGCACGCGGTACTTATCTTCGCGCTTCTGCAAGTTATCTTGCGCCAGGCGTTTTAAAAACGTGAGCGACGCGCGTTATCGCTTGACCGCTTCAAACGCTCCTTGCGTTTTCAACACGCTAGTCCATTTGTTTACACCGAACCATCGTCATCTGATAACGCGAGTGCCAAAAGAAATGCGCACCTGGGGATATGAAAATCGCCACGAGCCTTTCATAAGTTTACTTCGAAGCGCCCGATTCCTAGCTATGGCGCAGTTACAATCTACAACGTACTATAAGCCTAACTACGCATTAGCGCGGGCAACAACCGTACTACGCAGTACATCGAGTGACACAAAAGTGAGGGTTCTCACCTTTATTTATTTATTTACTCTCTTACCCACAGCGCCATTTAGGCATTACAGTGGGGGGGGGTTATACATAGCAGTTTGAACACCCAATGGTAGTCCACAATAAACAGTCGGTTACAACAAGGTTGATGAAAAACACGCATTACATTACAACAACATCGGTAGGCAAGAACAAAAAAAAAACAAAAAAAAACACAATCATGAGCAATAAGAAGCAACACTAGCATATATGAATGTCAATGCAAATCACCAATGTAAAAAAAAAGAAAACTTTCTTAGATGCAGAAAAAAATAACATTGTACAAATGAAAACAAAGAAAAACTATGTAATAAGAAATAAGCTTTGTATAAAAACCAACTAAAGCCGAAGACCGAACGAGATGTCAAAGCGCGGCCACAAAAGCTTCGTTATCTAATATGCTTACTGTTGTAGCAGGCAGTCGATTCCATTCTGAAACTGTTCTGGGAAAAAAAGTGCTTTTAAAAAGATTAGTTCTGCAACTATATTCTCTAACTTTGAGTTCATGGTCTGTTCGTCTGGATATATAATGCGGCTGAAAAATGTACTGATTGCGGTCTATTCCAATGTGGCCATAAAATATATTGTGAAAAAGCTTCAAGCGTAAAGTTTGCCTTCTTTTTTCTAAAGGTTCCCATTTTAATGTTTCTTTTGTAGCAGTAATGCTAAAGTTTCTTTCATAGCTACCGATAACGTACCTTGCCGCTATGTTCTGAACTCTCTCAAGTTTTTCGCGATCGGCACTCGTGGGAGGGTCCCATACAGTGCATCCATACTCTAAAATTGGTCTCACGTAGCTCTTGTACAGAAGATCGCGGGCCTGCTGAGGAAACAGCTTCGTGTTACGCCGTAGGAATCCCAACACCCTGCATGCCTTTCCTGTAATGAAATCGACGTGCCTGTGCCAACACATGGATGGTGTGAGGAATATCCCCAAGTACTTATATTCGGAAACAGTCTGCAACGGAGAACCAGATAGAGTATAAGCTGCCGGGGACATACGTTTCTTTGTGAAACGCATGTGGACAGTTTTTTGTACGTTTATTTGCATTTGCGATTTACCGCACCAGTTTTCTATTTTAGTTAAATCATTTTGTAAGATAACGGTATCAGCAAAGCTTGTAATTTCCCTATATAATATTAGATCATCAGCAAACAATCTGACGGAAGAAGCGATGGTATCTGGAAGGTCATTTATGAATATTAAAAAGAGCAATGGGCCCAACACTGAGCCCTGAGGGACGCCAGATGTTACGCGAGCTACACCAGATTCTGCGCCATTTACCACCACATACTGAGAACGTAAGGACAAGTATTCCTGAATCCATCTAATTATCTGTTCATTGATATTAAACCAACGTAGCTTACATACAAGCAACCTGTGATCTACAAGGTCAAACGCTTTCCTGAAATCTACAAATACTGAGTCAACACAGGAGCAATCATCCAGTGCACCACAAACTTCGTGAACGAATTCTGTTAATTGAGTTGTACAGGAAAGCCCTTGTCTGAAACCGTGCTGTTTTGGATTTAGCAGGTTTTGGTTGGTTATGTGTGTCATTATGTTACTGCACAAGACGTGCTCTAATATTTTACAGACTATACTTGTTAGAGATATCGGTCTATAGTTGTTGACCAGTTCACGAGGGCCTGATTTATACACAGGCACAACGCGTGCTACCTTCCAGTCGTGCGGCAAACTTCCCGTGCTCATTGATTTAGAATATAACACCTTAAGGAATGGTGGGATAAACGGCGCACATAATTTGAGAAAGCCGCCTGTCAATTCATCCGGCCCTCCGGCTTTGCTGGGGTCTAAGCGTTCGAGAAGAGACTGAATTCCGTTTTCATCGATAACTATGTCATCCATGTTTGCCACGTTTCTGTCAGAAGGCGAAGGCAGAACCCTGCTCGACGAACAGGATGAGAATATGGAGGCAAAGAACGTATTGAAGCAGCTGGCCTTGTCTAAACTATTTTCTATTTCTTTTCCGTTATGCTGAAGTGAGGGTATACACACTCTGTCTTTTTTATTACATTTGACAAGATTCCAGAATAACTTTTTCGTTGTTTTGAATCGCGAAGGCAAATCGCCGAAAAATTCTTTTTTCGTCTGACGGATTTTTGTCTGCAGAACTTTTGTGACGGTTTCAAGTTGCTCGCAAGTCTCAGAGGTAGGGTTTCTTTTAAATTTTTTATATATCCTGTTCCGTTTACCAGTAAGTCGCCGAAGCTCACCATTGAACCAAGGCTTAGATTTAGTACGACGTGGGGTCTGCACCCACGAGGGCACATACTTTTCTTGTAGGTCAAGCATTTTTGCTCTAAAAAGGAGCCATAGCTCTTGAATACTGCTTGCTCCGGAAACTTGTTCGAATTCTGGAAAGAATTCCTCTAATGCAAGGCATATCTGATTTATGTTTCCCTGGCTGTAATTATACATTTTTCTTGACGCCGATGTTTGCGTCTTTTCGTACGTCAGCTTCATTTCACACAACACGGCCTTATGGTCGCTAATACCAGGTACCACCAAAACCGTCTTTACCCAATCTGGCTGATTAGTTAGAAATAAATCTAAGATACTATCTTGTCTCGTGCCCTGTGTTACCATCTGAGTTAGGGAAAAAGTGTTCAGCATGTTTAACATTTCCTTCGCAACTGCAGATGTTGCTCTCGCATTAGAAGATTGCTCATTCCAAGAAAGCTCTGGGATATTAAAGTCTCCGCCTATCACAAGATAATCAGCATTCACGGTCTCTAGCGTCTTTGAAAAATCAGTCATGGCAGTGGGAGAACTTGTAGGAGGCCTATAAAATGAACACACTGATAATGTTTTTCCGTTTGGTAATCTGATCTTACACCATACATCCTCGCAAGTACCGCCACCAATATCAAGTGTTGAACAAGAAAGTGAACTGTCAACAAGTATAAACACCCCACCACCCCGACGATTTCTATCATTTCTAAAGCAGGTGTAACAGCTTGGAAAAACCTCGATGTCTGTTACGTCATCATCCAGCCATGATTCTGTCCCAAGCACAACGCTTGGCTTTATCATGCATACTAGGTTATGGAAATCTTCCACTTTGTTTTTGATGCTGCGGCAATTGACAACGAGAAAAGTTACATCTGCTATAGATCTGCGCATGCGTCATGTTGTTTGCACAACCTGTCCGCTACTTTCATCGTATACATATATTCGCCCATTTAAGAATAGCTTATCGTACTTCAGGTTTATGCGAGCACCGTCAGAAGCATTCCTTTTGCCGAATTCCCAAAGAAACTTTCTTTTCCTGCGCACTGCCACTGAGAAATCTTCTGATATACTAATATTGGAGCCTTTTAACTTTTTAGCGTTGGCTAAAATCGCCTGTTTATCTTTATACGTTGAAAACATTGCAATAAGCGGCCGAGGTTTATTATTCTGGTACCGCCCAAGCCTGTGCGCCCGCTCAATCTTCACTGACGATAGTCCCATACCGGATACGATTTCTTGCACTTTTTTCTCAGAGGCAGTGGGCAGTTCGCGACTTTCACTGTCATCGACACCATAAAATATCAAGTTAGATCGCCTACTGCGGCTTTCCAAGTCATCCACTTTAGCAGATAAATCCTTCACCATGCTATGCGTATCTTCAGTTTTCTTTCTACATGCTGTCACAGCTTCTTTCAAGTTTGCGAGCTGTGCGACTGTGCTTTCTATTGAATCTATTCTTGACTTCAGCTCCTGTATAGCTGTTTTACTTTGATTCTGCGACGTCTCTATAGCCTGTAATTTGGTCTTTATTTCTTTTTGACCATCCAAAATTTGACTCAGAGTCTCTGCAGTAGATGGACCAGGGTTTAACTCAACGTCACCACACAGAAATAAAAGCAAAAAATAAAACGCATATCTGCGCAGCAGAACAAAGCGACGTCTGGTATAACAAGACACAGCACGGCGCTTCGAATAAGCGCTTAAACTACTTAAACTACGGGGCGTAACCGGCACCATGAATACAAAAAAGCTGGAACCCTCATTCGAACAATCACCAACCTGCGTTAGCAGAAGAAAATGCGTGAGTGGCACGGTCATGTTGGTGCCGGCCTCACGCCCCGATGCTGTACTGATCCAGTTCGCCTTTTGTACACTGTAGATACGGCCTTCATCCACCCAGGGTTCGTTGATCAGTATTCGACACTGTCCCAACAAGGTAGCCGGGCACACACCGCCATCGCTGTAGTCCTGGCTTCCGTCTTCGGCTTTGAACAGTAGAGCCGGCGACGTACGACGCTCAGCGCTTGCGCTGCCATTCCGATGATGTGCATTCGCGACGGAGCAGTAGATAACCTGCGTTAGCAGAAGAAAATGCGTGAGTGGCACGGTCATGTTGGTGCCGGCCTCACGCCCCGATGCTGTACTGATCCAGTTCGCCTTTTGTACACTGTAGATACGGCCTTCATCCACCCAGGGTTCGTTGATCAGTATTCGACACTGTCCCAACAAGGTAGCCGGGCACACACCGCCATCGCTGTAGTCCTGGCTTCCGTCTTCGGCTTTGAACAGTAGAGCCGGCGACGTACGACGCTCAGCGCTTGCGCTGCCATTCCGATGATGTGCATTCGCGACGGAGCAGTAGATAACCTGCGTTAGCAGAAGAAAATGCGTGAGTGGCACGGTCATGTTGGTGCCGGCCTCACGCCCCCATCTGCAGCAAGTCGACATCTGCAGCAGTCCACACCGTATTGCCGTGCTGAAAAGCGCCGCTGTCACAAAAAATATCGCTCAATACCACGACTTTTCGGAGTGAATAAGCAAAAACAGACGCCACCGAAACACGCATGAGAGCCGCCCGATATCAATAAGCGCCATAGCTGGTCTGGCGATGACGGCGTATCGTCGCTTGGTGGCGGAATGCTCACGAATTTTCAACTTAACTCTTAAGAAAATGTCTTTACACGTCGGGTAAACAAATAAAGAAGCGTACAAGCTATACATTCATGTCGCACACCTTTTTTTTTTTTCTTGTTCTACTTGCGCCACCTGAGCTCCTCTTATGTTCTGTGATCAATGATATGACGCGAAAATTTCGGAGGCTATTGGGCGAGAAACTGGCGGGGAGAGCTCGATCCGCTTATCGCTGAACGTCCCCTCTTATCTTGTTTCCCTTTCTCTGTGGCGCACCCGCCGAAATGTTTCTGTGTGGAAGGGTCGACGCAGTTCGACGAAGAGACTCGCCCTCTTGCGTTCGCACAGCGGTGAATGCACACCGCGGCCACCGAGCAGAAGCGGGCGTCGAATTACTTTCCCGTGCTGGCCGCGAAATGGTGGGAAAAAGCAGTCTTCCCTCCCGGGAAAACAAAACAGCAGCAGCTATTCACTTGCTCCTAGCCTAGTGAAAATGCGCGAAACTTTAAAAGTGGTTACTATACATTTTCTCCGCGAATAATCTTTTGTCATCAAGCAAATGCACAATGGATTTGGAAGTAATAACATACACAGAGCAAAAATATACGATGTTTCGCCGTAAAACGGAAAGGAGAACTAGAGTTAATTGTGAAAATGTTCGAGCCCTCTCTACGAGCACAACACAAAAAGGATGCGTATAGCCAGAGCAGAAGATTTTCACAATGTATTTGATGGTTCCGTATAATGAATGGTGAATGGAGGAGTGTGATACAGATGACGTTCAGGGAAAAAACAGCGCACGCTATGCATGCACGGAGGATCAAAATACGCCCCGCAGACACAACTGGCATTCGAAGCACTCCTTGACGCTTATATTATTCGCAAAGTCGGCCCAACACATGGCCTCTAAGACGCAGATTATTTGGTGACTATATTTGTGCGCCTGTGCTGCTATAACTTTCCCACGTTACAATGAACGCGCGCCCTGAAGAGGGGATAACGTTACGGGCCGATACTCGGTACTGTTACGGGCCGATACGGGCAATACTCGTTGCAATATTTCTTTCAGAACCGGCGCGCTGCTCCTTTAGCGCTTCTACCGCAACGTGGAGGGAAGCGGCTGCTGCTCCTTGTCTCGTTGGTAGCGAGTCCAACATGAGTGACGCTGGGGGGGCAACTGATTGCTTGGTGTTGTTTTGCAGCCCCCGTCTGAGATGGTTACTGTGCCTAGGATGTCCAGGATTACCATACGTTTCTGACCGTTTGGGGAGTTTGTCAGAATATTAGGATCACGCAAATGTGTTTCCGGCTATGCTCTTGATGCACGAAAAGCATGGCATAGTGCCATGGAATATAGGCCTGACTGGCTGCCCAGGCGCGGCTGCGAAAACGGTGCTAAAAAGCGCCCCCTACGATAAGTTCTTCGGTTTCGAGTAGTCAGACTGGCGGCCGCATGCAACACTAAGCTCAGATGCGCAATGGAGCCGCCGCAGTCGGTTGTGCTGCGCTTTGGATCACGGCCAGTATCTGGCGTGGCTGAGTTCTTCAGACCAAGCAATCTGCGTAAACGCAAGAAGCTCTCTGAGGCAAAAACCAGTCAAAAAGACGCCGGACAAGGGGAAGAAGTGACACACACAAGGACTGGACTAGCAACTGTGCTTTATTAGCTGACAGCACCTCCCAGAAAAACCACGGCGCATGCGCTAATCACGTAAAACCATGAAGTCAAAAAGCCAAAACAAGAAAAAGCAAAAGCAGAAATTGGCCTACATAACGGCCAAGAATCTACCGCCAGAGTGACAGGAACTCGCATTCCTTCTGCAGTAATGAAATAGACGTACTGCTTACACAATCATCGCGGTGCGTGTTTATATGATAAGCCTCAAGGATTTCGCGCTCCTCCTTGCCCCTACCTCTACCTAAAATCTTAACATTGGAAAACAGCGGCACACAACCACAGATCTGGCAGTGGCGGGGAAGATTAGCCCCGTCTGACGTGTTCAACGAATTGTGGTGCTCGCGCAGTCGTTCATTCAAGCATCGGCCAGTTTGGCCGATGTATACTTTTTCGCATGTTAGCGGAATCGCATACACAACATGTTTCGCGCAGGTAGTGTACTTAGTTTTATGCCGAGTAGAACACACCTGAGTGCTAGTGTTTCCGCGAGCAACACGTGCACACAGCGCAGAAAGTTTGCAAGGCGCCGAAAAGACAACATCTACGCCCTGTCTCAGAGCGACTTTTTTCACATTGTGGGAAACCTTATGTATGTAAGGCATCACTACAACACTCTTCCGCTGGGAATCAATTGGTTCTGGACGTCTAATCGCCGACCTTTTCACCTTTTGCAGCAGCGTTTCTGCTACAGCTGTCAAGACCTGCCTGGAAAACCCGCTGCTTCCAAGCGCTCAACCTGACAGTCAAAACTCGACTTAACGCAGTGGTGGCAACTCTTCTGCAGTGCATTACGGAAGCAGTTACTCGCGATCCCTCTCTTGACAATTTTTGAGTGCGCGGACGAGTAGGGTAACAAGGATTTCTTGCTCCTGGGAGAAAAGCACCAGCACAAATGTCTGGTGCTGGTGCTGGTGTCTGGTGCTGGTGCTGGTGCTGTGCTGGTGCTTTTCTCCCAGGAGCAAGAAATCCTTGTTACCCTACTCGTCCGCGCACTGAAAAATTGTTAAGAGAGGGATCGCGAGTAACTGCTTCCGTAATGCACTGCAGAAGAGTTGCCACCACTGCGTTAAGTCGAGTTTTGACTGTCAGGTTGAGCGCTTGGAAGCAGCGGGTTTTCCCAGGCAGGTCTTGACAGCTGTAGCAGAAACGCTGCTGCAAAAGGTGAAAAGGTCGGCGATTAGACGTCCAGAACCAATTGAATCCCAGCGGAAGAGTGTTGTAGTGATGCCTTACATACATAAGGTTCCCCACAATGTGAAAAAAGTCGCTCTGAGACAGGGCGTAGATGTTGTCTTTTCGGCGCCTTGCAAACTTTCTGCGCTGTGTGCACGTGTTGCTCGCGGAAACACTAGCACTCAGGTGTGTTCTACTCGGCATAAAACTAAGTACACTACCTGCGCGAAACATGTTGTGTATGCGATTCCGCTAACATGCGAAAAAGTATACATCGGCCAAACTGGCCGATGCTTGAATGAACGACTGCGCGAGCACCGCAATTCGTTGAACACGTCAGACGGGGCTAATCTTCCCCGCCACTGCCAGATCTGTGGTTGTGTGCCGCTGTTTTCCAATGTTAAGATTTTAGGTAGAGGTAGGGGCAAGGAGGAGCGCGAAATCCTTGAGGCTTATCATATAAACACGCACCGCGATGATTGTGTAAGCAGTACGTCTATTTCATTACTGCAGAAGGAATGCGAGTTCCTGTCACTCTGGCGGTAGATTCTTGGCCGTTATGTACGCCAATTTCTGCTTTTGCTTTTTCTTGTTTTAGGTTTTGACTTCATGGTTTTACGTGATTAGCGCATGCGCCGTGGTTTTTCTGGGAGGTGCTGTCAGCTAATAAAGCACAGTTGCTAGTCCAGTCCTTGTGTGTGTCACTTCTTCCCCTTGTCCGGCGTCTTTTTGACTGGTTTTTGCCTCAGCGTCATGTACCAACTGACCCAGACTTCGACGTTATTGCAAGAAGCTCGTCAACGTGAAGTATGTTTACGACGTGCAGGAGATTGAAGGAACCATTTCGGCGCGCTGCAACTCGCAAGTGCAGCGAATCTCATACGACGTTGAACTCGAGTTAAGTTTCACGAGGCATGCTCGCGCGATTAACGACAATGCATAAACGAAAAGATTGCTGTTAAGAAAACCGACATGATTTGCATTACACGACGAAACGGAATCAAGAAAGGTTCAGTGACGAAAGCTAGCCGTCGGCGGCCCGAATGAGCGCATTCGCGTCGTGTGCCGTTTTCTGCCGCATTCAGTCGCAAACACACTTTTTCCTCATGCACGGTCGTAATTTTCAACATTTGCTTGTAGGGAATTCGTCAAATTCTGTCAGCGTGCGGTGGCGGTCGAGAAGCGACGGCGCGCAATGTTTACAGCCGGCCGCTGGAAGGAGCCGGCTGTAAGCTGTCGGAAAAATCGTAGGCACATACGCAGGGTGACTCATGGCATCGTTTTTCTCGTTTCCCATGAAATGCCGGCTGCATATCCTCGTGATCGCCGTCGGCAGCCACGGCGTGCCGTCTGGACTGCACACAGGGAATATATACATATATAAACGCGTGCACGCGCGTACGAAAAGTAATCAGCACGTTACGTTGCAAACCACGTTTCGCTCGCGTACTCACTTCACGCGTCGGACGGCACGTATCCAGCGGTTCCGTCGCTCCACTTCGTACGGCTTTCGGGGGAACCAATAAAACCGCACATTAGGATCCTTACCCCCATGTTCGAGGCAATTAACCACGCAACAATAACGGCGGCGACCGAGCTTCGGGACCGCGCGCTGCTCAGAGCCGTCGCCCAGACCACCTGCTTTCGGCACGGTTTCTTGAAGCAGGGATCGCTCGTCAAACATGTCAGACTCTGCAGGCATAGCGGACAAATTCCTGCGTACGTTTTAAGCACTTTTTGAGCCTGATAACTAGGCGCGGAATGAAGTAAAACGCTCAAAGCAACTGAGAACTGCGTAACTGCGTAATGGTCGGCGTCCATTTTTGACTACCCAAGCAACTTCGGCGCACGCCACCAGGCTCCGCCACAGTACTCAAAACTCCAGCGCGTCAGCCCTATTGGTCGGCCGGAGAGGTCGCGTGTACGTCGCGCCAGCCTTAGTGGCCGAGCGCGCTTGCGGACTACCGTTTCTTTCTGTTTTTTTGTTTTTTTTGTCGCTTCGCGGCTGCCATAGTTTCGCCTCGCCGCCTTCTCTGCAGCGCGCAAGGACGTGGGCATGCGATCACGTTGTTGCAAAAGTAAAGGTCTCCCTGGTTTAAACTTTGCAACATGTATCACATGGAGTCAGGTGTGAGAATCATTGGTTCTTTAAACAAATGCTAAACGCATAGTGAGCCCAAAAGTTTAGTCAGGTTTTTTTAGCCGCGAATATTTTTCAGCACGATTTCAAAGAAAGAATAGCGGGACGAAACGTTCAGCTTGGGGGGTCAGCGCCACCCGGAAAGTCCTCCGTTGCTCAGAAGGTGCATAGTTCATATACCAAACGAATGTGTAGTGCACAAGTATAGGGCTGACGCGCTGGAGTTTTGAGTACTGTGGCGGAGCCTGGTGGCGTGCGCCGAAGTTGCTTGGGTAGTCAAAAATGGACGCCGACCGGCGAGTTACGCAGTTCTCAGTTGCTTTGAGCGTTTTACTTCATTCCGCGCCTAGTTTTCAGGCTCAAAAAGTGCTTAAAATGTACGCAGGAACTTGTCCGCTATGCCTGCAGAGTCTGACATGTTTGACGAGCGATCCCTGCTTCAAGAAACCGTGCCGAAAGCAGGTGGTCTGGGCGACGGCTCTGAGCAGCGCGCGGTCGCCGCCGTTATTGTTGCGTGGTTAATTGCCTCCAACATGGGGGTAAGGATCCTAATGTGCGGTTTTACTGGTTCCCCTGAAAGCCGTACGAAGTGGAGCGACGGAACCGCTGGATACGTGCCGGTCCGACGCGTAAAGTGAGTACGCGAGAAAACGTGGTTTGCAACGTAACGTGCTGATTACTTTTCGTACGCGCGTGCACGCGTTTATATATGTATATATTCCCTGTGTGCAGTCCAGACGGCACGCCGTGGCTGCCGACGGCGATCACGAGGATATGCAGCCGGCATTTCGTGGGAAACGAGAAAAACGATGCCATGAGTCACCCTGCGTATGTGCCTACGATTTTTCCGGCAGCTTACAGCCGGCTCCTTCCAGCGGCCGGCTGTAAACATTGCGCGCCGTCGCTTCTCGACCGCCACCGCACGCTGACAGAATTTGACGAATTCCCTACAAGCAATTGTTGAAAATTACGACCGTGCATGGGGAAAAAGTGTGTTTGCGACTGAATGCGGCAGAAAACGGCACACGACGCGAATGCGCTCATTCGGGCCGCCGACGGCTAGCTTTCGTCACTGAACCTTTCTTGATTCCGTTTCGTCGTGTAATGCAAATCATGTCGGCTTTCTTAACAGCAATCTTTCGTTTATGCACTGTCGTTAATCGCGCGAGCATGCCTCGTAAAACTTAACTCGAGTTCAACGTCGTATCAGATTCGCTGCACTTGAGAGTTGCAGCGCGCCGAAATGGTTCCTTCAATCTCCTGCACGTCGTAAACATACTTGACGTTGACGAGCTTCTTGCGTTTACGCAGATTGCTTGGCCTGAAGAACTCAGCCACGCCAGAAACTGGCCGAGATCCAAAGCGCAGCACAACCGACAGCGGCGGCTCCATTGCGCATCTGAGCTAGTGCTGCATGCGGCCGCCAGTCTGACTACTCGAAACCGAAGAACTTATCGTAGGGGGGCGCTTTTTAGCACCGTTTTCGCAGCGCCGCCTGGGCAGCCAGTCAGGCCTATAACCGCGCGCTCGGAGCTACACCGGCCTGCTGCCTCGTGCCAGCGTCGGCGGCCAGGCTAGTGCCACTGCAGTGAGCCATATGTGCCGTTGTGGTCAGCAGGTTAGGTCGGCCCGTCTACTGGCCATGCTTTCACGGCCAGGTAGGTCGGCACTGCACCTGTAGCCCAGCAAGGGATTGGCCAAAAAGCGATGGTCGGACAAATTTGCTTGGGACATCTGGTCCCTTAATTACACACGCACGCATGCACCGTACATCTGTGAGTACATATATGATCATTGACGTCTAAAAACTTTACTGGCAATCATTCAGAGGCGTTCAAAACGTCGGTGCGGACCTGAGAAACACTAAATCAAAACGTATGCCAACTTTCTTTTGTCGCATACTAATTTTCCATGTTTTCTGGTGATACGAATTCGGATGATACGAATATTTTTGGTAACCCCGCGAGATTCGTATCACCGAGGTTTTACTGTACCTAGGAAGAACGACATGTAGGAGTTTGGATTTGCTTAGCGATGAAATTCAATGGGAAGCGTTATAAAATTACGGCATGTTCAAAACATGGTTCGCCGCGATAGTAATGATGCAGAACTACGGTAAATTCAGTATGGTAGCATAGATGGTTTTCTTGAAACTATCATAGTGTAAACAGACTACCGATAATACTACATCGACAAGCTATCGATAGTACAATCAGTTCGCACTATCGTTATTATTACTAGCGAAATTACTCTCACGCGTATTTATTGCTTTGTTTTGATGTATTCGGGTTTCACCCACAAGAACTGTTACCAACGTTTGACCGCGCCATAATGTTTCGAGAAACTTCAGGATTGTTTAAGATCCTTCTGTTAAGAGTACGCGCCCGACGCGAATAGTCAAGTTTATTCGAGAGCTTGGAAGTCGCTGACTGATGTATAAAAGACGACGCGTTCCACGATGGTCAGATTACACGACGGCGGACGACTGTTCTCGCCGCTATCACTGCGCAGTGTACATCTCTTGTATCTTAAGTTTTGATTTACTGGCACAAGTTCACCCAAATAATGAGCTCCGTTCTAAAAAGACAGGGCGTGCAAACATGGACACAAGAAAGAAGTCAGGACACCACAAACGCCGACTAACAACTGAAGAGACGCACAACGGCTGAAAAGAAAGAAGGCACCGAAAACTTATCTGTGCATGCCCATGCAACAGGCGAACATATCAATCCGGCACGCGTGGCGGTCTACGTGGAAGATAACTGTTAAGGCATTTGATTCATCTTTATGCAAGTTAATCGACGGTTGGCTCACGCATGCGCTACCACTATTCTCGATATGCCATGCTTCAATCATCAGGCGCGTTTCTTCATTTCTATGCCGGTACATTACTGCGCATTCCTCAAATTTTGGCGTGCACTTACAATCTCGACAATGTAAAGAAAGATTAGAAGGTGAGCCTCCTGTTAGCGACCTCTTATGTTCCAACAATCTCTGGTTAATGCATCGCCCCCGTCTGTCCTACGTAGAAGCGGCCGCAGCTGAAAGGGATCTTACTATCCACACTCGTACGGCAATCAGTGAATTTTTGGTATGTTTTACGAAACAAATATCGGTCCGCTTCTTGTCTTTTACTCCCTCATTCTTCCTCTGCACAGCTCCGTATTTGCCATTCTTGCTGCAGCGTTCTTCGCCGCCACAACCACGTGACAGTACTATCGATAGCAGTGTGAATAACGATGCTGTTGCTCGTTATTCCACTTGCCAAAATATTGCCAAAATATTTGCGATAGCCTACTATCAGCTTCGCTTAATTTATGAGCAATTTCTGACAAAATAAATAAATTATTTACGCAGTGAAAATGGCGGAATATTTCCACCCAATGAATTCACATCCAACAACAACCAGCTACACCTTACAATTAACAAACTTAGTTCTCGATATTTTTATTTTTATTTTGAAATCATAAAATGCAATGTAAATTTGAAGCCGCACAGTTACACCGCATGTAACGCCAGCCTTTCCGCTACAGCTGAGTTTCACTGTGTGATCGTGTGTCACAAAGCACTACGGTACAAAACACAAGCATGTCAACTTTGTTGCCCTTCAGCCTGGGGCCGTATTCTCAGACGATCGCAAAAGGCGACAATCGCAAAAGTATCGCCTTTGGTGCACGCTGATTGGTTATTGAGCAGAACCGGGAAAGTGAGGGCGCCATCTAGTATTTCTGTCGAGCGTGAGGGTGCTCCACGATGCTCTTGACATGCCTGGACGTGAACGAACGCACCTTATCACCGTCGGTTGGTGGTAAAGTCTAGCATTTACAGTGACATAGACGCTTCTGGTATTCCATCCTCGGTGGATGTGCGCAGCATCGTTTGCGCTGAAGCTTTCAGCGAGCATTACTTGGGGTGTTTTCAGTACTCGTCTTTGCCAGCGCGTGTTTTTTTCCTGGTTTGAACGTTCCAAGAACCGTGAACCGTGCGTTCTCGCATGGTTTATCGCGCGCCGGCAGTATGTTGAGATGTTGAGACGATGTCAATGTTTCGGCACACTACAGCTGAACCCTCTGAGCACGCCTTGTTAAACTCTCAGCGAAAATACACTTCACGCAAGGTGGGTTCTTTAAATATTAAGCAGTGCAATAAACAATTGCACAAAAAACGTTGAAAGCACTTTCAACACGTCTCATATTTCAAGTAGCCACAGCAAAGCCTGGCGACTGCGTTGAAGCCAAGCATAGATTCTAAAACGCCGCACTGAGGTTGCTCTGCGCTGTACTGTACGCTCACTCCTGTGTTGTGAGCAGGGTTGTCGGAACGGAACGAAAACGGAAACGAAAAACGAAAAAAACGATATTTTTGACCGGAACGAAAACGTAACCGAAACTTTTATCTATTATTTCGTTCCGGAGTGAAATCGAAATTTTTTCAATCGTTTTTCGGTTCACGAGAAAACTTCGCAATCCGGAACAACTGAGTTCATGCAACGTGAGCAGTTATGCACATCTCAGGGTACAGTATTAGCGCGTACCTCAGACAGTAATTCCAAAGCAATGTTGAAATTGTGCGAAAAACGAAAACAGTGGCAACAAGATATGTTTATATTAACGCAAGTGTACTTTCGCGCGCCTGTCACGCAGGCCAAAGTGGAGAGGGCATTGTCGCCGCTGAAGTCCGTTACAGCGAAAGCTGTTATGAGATCACAACAGCTGACTTAGGCACCATAGTTGTCCGCCGCCGCCGGTGTCCGTGACCGCTATCGCGTGAAGTAAGAAAAAATTAAGCGAGAAACAAATTTCTAGGATCGGATGGGATTTTAACCCGCGCACCCTGCGTGGCAGTCGGGTCTCCACCACAGTGCCACGCTAGTGCTTGTAACTCCTTCACAAAAACACTCTATACAGGCGTCATGTCGGGCAAGGAATCGCGTCAACATAAGTAATATAGCGTGGCAGAAGAGGAAAATAACATCCAGTCATCAGACAATGCTAATAGAGCAAGACGTTTGTGCTTTAATGCTTCCCACCAATGTTGCGGAGTTGCCCCACCAGAATTGCAAAGACTCCGGAATCATTCAATGGAATAGGGACAACGCTAGGAGGATTGGAATGAGAATGGAAACAAGCGCCTTTTGCACGGAATGGAATGGAATAGAATTACGTATTTTTCCGAAAATAGAGCACGTTTTCGTCT
Organism: Rhipicephalus sanguineus; assembly: GCF_013339695.2. NCBI lineage: Eukaryota > Metazoa > Arthropoda > Arachnida > Ixodida > Ixodidae > Rhipicephalus > Rhipicephalus sanguineus. The sequence goes on along the minus strand of NC_051184.2, from coordinate 133,982,809 downwards.
ACGTCCTGTTTTTCAAAGTTCAAATATTAGTAAGTCAGAGCCTCGAATTTGACAATAAAGCAGTATTTTTAAAATGGCTTGGCTGATTGCAAGTACGGTACAATTTATAAGCAACGCACCTACTACAACCGAGGCATAAGTGTACCAACAAATGCATTATCCCAGCAGATACTGAAGAGAGAACGAATTATCCCTGCGCGTTGATTCCCATTGATACTCCCACACGAAAGTGGCGAATTTTCTATGCACAGCCTGATCTTGATCTCACGAGCAGTTTAGTACCTGACACACGTAAATAACCTTTGTGACAAGGAAGACATTGCATACCTGCGCACAGGCGAACGCAGAAAGCTCCCCTCACCCCATCCATGCTTGCGAGGCGCGCTTGACAAGCGTGAGTACTGAGGAGCAGTGCGGCCCAGCGTTCCGTATTCGATGCAAATGCACAAGGTGCCCGAGCCGTGCACTTTTCCAACTAATACCAGCAGATCTTGAGGGTTTTCTTCCCCATTAACCAAATCTTAGTTTTTTTCCATATTCCGACCACTCCAGGGCGTGGCAAAACTGCTTAGTCTTCTTGAATACTACTTTTGTCAGCGAAAAAATACGCTATGTCGTCATTTTAGCATTGGTACATTTAAGCTTAAACAATATTAAAACACCACCATTCGTTCAAACACGCTGACCATGCAAATACTATAGGTAGGTGGAGAACTGCCCATTCGTTCAAACACGCTGACCATGCAAATACTATGGGTAGGTGGGAATCAGTAGGGTGGTTGTACTGCACGAGATATGTCACCCAGCTACTATCCCTCGACCTTGGTAACGTGTTTTACGTACTTTTGCAGTTCTTAATGCATCTGGTGGCATCAGTTTTATGGGGCGTTCATTCTTAACTCGATAAAACTATCAAGATGGCTTTCCTACGTTGAAGAATTGCAGGAATGGAATTGAGCTGCCCGGCTATTCCCAGAGTCCGAATGGGCTAAGCTTATCATTCCGAGGAATTGAAAGGAATGCAATTGCGGCAAGTTCTAATTCTCCGGAATGTAATTGGAATGGAATGGATGCGCCCATTCCGCAACACTGCTTCCCACCCACTGCAAAGTGCCCAGTCATAATACTTCGTCATCATCAGCCACAGCACAAGGGCACATAATGCCTTAGAGATGTGTAGCGGGTACCACGATTCTCAGAATAATGAAGAAAAATGGCATAGTTGGAACTTTATTAACAAGAACTAACAGACAATAAAGCCAAGTTGAGTAATAACGAGAACTAACTTCGCCACTTCAGAAAAATTGCAGTGATTGATGGCGTAGTGGGTACCTTTCATGTGTACTTGTATCAGTTGCCCCAAGAGACTCTACAATTGGCTCTACAAAGTCCGCTCTTCCAGCTTTCCCTGAGGCTGTGCTGCGTGTTCCGCGCAGGCTTGGCTATGTTTTAGATGTGAAGCATCTTACAGCGGAGTTCAATCCGGTAGTGGTGGTGTGCGGCGTGACCACCCTTACTGCGCATGCACAAGCCATCTCCACACACCTCCTCTCCCTCACCACTTCCCCCGCTCCCCTTTCCCTCTGTATCCCTCTCCCTTTTCCTTCTCTCCCTCCCCCCTGTCTCCTCCCCCTCACCACTCCCCCTCTGAAACGCGGGCTCTACATGCCGAAACGCTGCTTCGCATCGCCTCATGGTCCCCTTTAGCGGGAGATGGTGCGATTTTTATCAGAACAGCGGTCTCGCACATCAGAGAGTACACTCGATGACGCTTCTGAGATCGTGCTCACTCCCTTGGCACAAAGCATTGAGCCCACTAAAAATTCGTATTTGTCTTTTGAGAAAATAAATACTATGTCTTTGAAATTAGTACTGGTTTGTGCTAGTTGGTAGGAATTCGTGGTACAGTTACTTCCGCTCCTCTGAAGCACGTGTTTTACCCTTGTCCCACTTTCTTAAGAGGAGGGCAAGTAACTACATCACACATCCAATGTTTTTTTATGATTACCTTTACTTCAAATTTTTGCATACAAAAAACCGTTACGAACCGTTACGGAACCATTTTTTTTTTCGATCCGGAACAGAAACGGAAGGGAACATTTTGCGGTGGAACGAAACTAAAACCGAAACGAAAAACATTTCGTTCCGACACCCTGGTTGTGAGATGTTCGTAACACCATCGGCCAGTGCAATAATTATGCCACAGGCAAGTGTTCATTCGGTTACTGAACGCACCAGATTCTACGTCACCACACGCGATACTATCGCCTTGCGATCGTTTGAGAATACGGGCCCTGCTCCTCCGGCTCCACTATGTACCAAGCGCGCGGGGAACGAAGTTTATTTTTGCAATGAGTTCGTGCTGGTTGATTTTATTGCTATCGACAGTACCATCAATTTTTTTACTATCGATAGCGCTATCGATAGTATTTTTTTGCCATTGTTAGTTCGATAGTGACTCAGCTATCGATAATATCGATACTACCAACGGCAAGTTCTGCGTCACTACGCGGTAGACGCTCTGAGACAAGGAACATAAAGAGTATAGTTTTAGGAAAATCTTGTTCGAGCCATCTATCACGACGTTGTAGTTGTAAACGCAGAGTGAACATTGATGCAAATTTACCCTAAGCGTGGCTAAAGACAGCGATAATATTGCTATATTGAATAGCGTGGGTTGTGCAGGAGCAACACCTACCACTCTTCTCGCACTATTTCATAACAGCTTCTCCTCAAATACGAAACTGCGAGAACATTTAAAAAGTACATTTGTACGGCTTTAGAGCAATGTGATAAAATAATTGATCTCATTGTTAATTATTGAGAGCTACTGCTGATCACAAGCTTCTCGTGTTTTGGTATATATAAACATTTGTTTCTGCGATCATGACAATTGCGTTTGAAGTGTAGGCATGTGCACAATGACTGTTGCATGACCATCTTGATGAGCTCTTTCGTAACATTTCGACGTTTCGCCTGCGTGAAGATTTATGACGAGTGAACATTGCTCGTGCGTGGAAAATTATGTTGTAGTACCCGGATTAAGTATGTCAATGTCCATTTATGTGTAAATTTCGTACTCTTTAGTGATAATTGACAACGTCATGATCAAACTATACCTAAGAGGAGTAGCAGCAGCCGCACTTAAGCAGAAGCTTTTATATGCGAAACATTTCTTAGCGAACCTCTGGCACTTTGAGCATATCTATCTATCTATCTATCTATCTATCTATCTATCTATCTATCTATCTATCTATATCTATCTATCTATCTATCTATCTATCTATCTATCTATCTATCTATCTATCTATCTATCTTTCTATCTATCTATCTATCTATCTATCTATCTATCTATCTATCTATCTATCTATCTATCTATCTATCTATCTATCTATCTATCTATCTATCTATCTATCTACGTCTGGGTGCTCTCATGATCGCCTCCTTAACTTGGTGTACACCAAAATTGGCATGGAGAGTGAGAGGATTTGACGAATATGACGGTCGGGTCATGACACGTATAACGTGAAAATCCTGTCGTGTGCGTCGTGAAACCCTTTCCTCTGGACACGTGTGGCACATACCCGTTTACCACGGGTCGCGGTGTACGTATATGCGCCACAGGTGATTGACAGTTGACATCTACCTAAGAACGGCAAGAAAAGACATTGATAATTTGAATGCGAGAGCGTTAAGAAAAACCGACATCGGCAGCATTGACCCGATGAATGGATAGAATGAAAATTAGGATCCCTGCAGAAATCGAACCCAAGCATTCCGCGTGGAAACCAGGTATTCTACCCCAAAGCCATGCCAGGTTTAAAAACTGGTTTGGAAAACAGCCTCTGCAGGCGTAATGGGGGTGCAACGTCAGTTGTGGTTGTGGCGCTGGCTATCTAATTTTACTAGAAAGAACAAACGCTACATATGTAGTATCCCTACGATACAGGCCTCATATCATACTAACGTCTGTGGTTTCAGTGTTGACTGCGCTTTTATAGTAGTCTATAAACATTAGATTTGTATTCCTATGGTTCAGGAAGCTATATTGAAGCACTGCTCTGCTCCGGTGGAATACAATAACAAAAGTTACGTATGATGTAAACATGATTGCACCATAATTTGCACTTAGTTTCGATAATGCCGACGTATGTACTTTAACGTGAGGGCTAACGTTACGTTGCACTATAGGTTATCCTTTAAACGCCAGTGTTGTCGACAATAATGGTAAGCCCACGATTTGCACACAGCTACCAGACTTACAAAAACACGTCGATACAATTTGTAACACCTGACTGAAAGCCATTAATTACAGCATAGAAGTACTCGCTGGCTGCTTCGCATGAAATCGATTCTCACAACGCGCGAGTTGTGCCGAATCTTTCTCTTAAACACTTTTATTCAAAAAAAAAAAAAGGTAGAGTAGCTCCACACTAGTGGTGCAGGGTTTCAGCTGGCGGCGTTCCCCTCCTCCTCATCCTTACTTCCCTATTTCTCTCTCTCTTTTTAATTCTTTCTTTTTCTCGGTCTTCCTATCTTCCTTGCTCTATGTTCTGTTTCTTTCTCTCTATGTCTGCATTTCTCGCTTTCTCTTTCTATCTCTTTCTCTCGCTCTCTTTCTCGCTCTTTGATTCTCTCTCGTTCTCTCCATCTTTTCTTTTCTGCCTTTCGTTCTCTGTGTTCCTCGTGATCCCTCGGCGACCGTGGCCTTCGTAGCCAGCGCAGTGTGCAAGGCGCGTTCACTGGCATTTTGCATACGCAAAATGTTCTTCCTGAAGATGTTCGAGCGCTGTTCGGAGGCTTTACTCCTTCTACAAACCACGGCATCCGAATCTGCAAAGTCCAGAAATCCGAATGGCTTCGGCTAGCCCGTCTGCATAGGAGACTTCTTGCTGTGCAACTTTTCGACGTGTTGGACCCGTCTACAGCCAGAAGACATCTTAGTGAGTTTTCGGTGCTCACTAATCGAGTTACTGAATCCCTGTGACAGCTTCGTCTAACAAACCTTCGTCGTTGGCTTCCTTCGAAGCAACCTACCTCTAGAAACCCTGTCCACGTCTTCGAGCAGGTCGTGCTTCCTCATGATGTGCAACAGGTGCTCTCTCGAGGTCCCAAGTACGCCGTCGACAAGAGGAGGACTGCCCCTGAACATTTATCCCTCGTCCGACAAGTTTCCCGGTGTGCTGCCGAGGAAGATTCCGCCGTCTGCGTGTCCGAGGGCGTGGACGTTCTCAATCATGCCAGGATTCCAGTTTCCAAGGTACCGGTGAAACGCGCTGTGTCCTTTTTAAAAGATAATAACCTTTACGTCTTGCCCACCGACAAGGAGGGTGGTTTTGCTGTTTTGTCTCATGGGCTTTTCAACAAAAAAGCTTTAGAAGCGCTATCGAAGGTTTTTAAGAAAGAAATAAAGAAAGAAGTGTGCTTGTTTCAAGAGCTAAGTCAGAAGCAAAAAATATGTGTAGTAGGCTGGAGCTGGAAAAAGTCCGGAAGGCTATCGAAGCCAGCAAGCGTAATTGCCTTGAGGTCTTTTTTAGTGTGAAAACACACAAGGCTGACGCCCTTTTCAGGGCAATTGTCTCCGAAACTGGCACATGGCAAAAATCTGTTGCCCTATATCTACAAGAAAAACTCAGCCTATTACCTGTTGATGACCCATTCCAGGTCAAGAATTCTGAAGCGGTTCAAGACTTTGTCAAGTGCTCTTCTCACAAGGGCGTCAGAGCATTTTCTATACACAATAAGGACTTATTCTATTCCTTGCCGCAGTCCGGCATGCTTTCCTGTTTTCAAGATTGTATAGATAGATACGGCAATGTGGCTTTCCAGAACGCGTGCGGAACGTCTACAGCGGTTTTTGGAACTTCTAGGTCATTACCGCCATTCTACATTTATACAGTGGGATGGTCAGCCATATCTGCAAAAAGACGGAATACGTATGTATAGGCTCCTGTATGGACCCCGTCCTTAGTGATTTCTCCTTAGCCCAATTAGACAGGGGCCTCAGTGACCGCATCGCTGATTTTAAAGGTTTTATACACGTGGACGATTTCTTAATATTCCTTGAATGTAGCTCTGACTCATTTGAATCGCTAGCCAATAACTTACTAACCCTTGTACGCTCAGGCCTAGCGCCGCTAGAAATAAGCCATCAAATGCCATCAAATGTCAGTATTAGATTTTGGATATGAGACTTCTATTTAGTGATAAGCGGCCGTACTGGAAGTACAAGCCTCGTGCTAACAAACCATTGCTCCCTTATGACTCCGCCCATTCAAAACTAGTTAAGAGGGGCATCGTGAAGTTATGCCTTTAATGCTTTGCATAAATCGTGTCCGGAACTAATGGGTGTCAGTTTACACGAACAAACCCTCCGGCTATATGATCCCGGTTATCCCACTCAGGTGCTAGTCAGTGTCGCTGAAGGCTTGCTGAGAAAGAGTTCGTCAAAACAGGTCGACGCCTTGCGGGGTGTCAATGGCCCGCAGAAGCTTGCTATCATCCCATATATTCATGGCGTGTCACATCGTTTAAAAAAGATAGGGCAGAAGGGCAATGTCAAAGTAGTTTTTTCTGCTTCTGAGAAACTTCAAAAACTTTGCAGAATGACGAACCCCAGTTCCTCTCACAATCCAGGTTGCAAGAAGAAACATAAAGAGAAGTTCATCGATTGTTCGGAGTCTGTCGTGTATACGCCTTGCGCACCGCCTATAGAGGCGCCACCGATAGCCACCTAGCGGTGCGCCGTCGACAGTACGTACGGGATGCCGAGCAGACGACAGCGCTTTGCACAGCTTTGGTGTGAGGAGATGGATGAAGTTCGCGGCTGCTTTAGGCTTCCCAAACAACGCTCAGCGGCGCTGCTGCTTGTGACAGGTAGCGCCATCTCTGGCAGAAAAAGAGAAACTGGGGTGTAAGCAGCGAGCGTTTTCCCTTCTCTCCACCGCGTTGCCGCTCGCTTCTGTGCACGTGCAGAGCTCTCGCGGTGCACTTGCGGCGCCTCACAATGTACCGCTTGCAGTGCGGCTTCAAAAGGATTTTCAAGCTTGACTGGCACTTCCGAAAAGAGAACTTGATAAAATGAGAAAGGCTTCTCAATCCCGTTAACGGTGAAGAGCAGACGATCGACGACAACGACGCCCAACTCAAAGCGAAATGCATTTTCCAAGTCGCGATTACACCGTGTAGGACGTATACCTCGAGGTAAGTCTCATTCTGTCATGTTAAATATGAATAATGGTCCATATGCACTCCGAAATGAAGCCGTACACGCTACCGATGTTCTGCGGCGTGGACTACGAATCATAGGATTGTTATTTTTATATGGCATGCTTACAGTAGCAGCCGTGTACTTTCGTGAACAAACGTTTGCGTCGTGCGAAAAGAAGATTATACGGCCATGGCACTGCTTCCTGAGAAGGTTAGAGTCAAGTCCTCCGTGCCGCTGGCGAATCTACCGCCGATTAAGACGCGAGGCAGCTAGCTGAGCTTTAACCACTGTGAAGCAAGATGAACTGCTCGCCTCGTTTTTTCGGCTCTCGCGTCATGCTTGCAGTCTCTTTTTATGATATCGACTTGACAGGCGTATAAAACCTGCTGCGTGAACGCGGCTAGAAAATCGCACAAAGTCAGAAGGTGGTTACTTCAAGGTTGCAATTGCAAAGCATGTATTAAGCGCCATATATATTTAGCGGCTTAAATATATATCAACCTAATAAAGTGACAAAAACAAAGCAAACCTGCAGAACGATATCAAAGCTTGCTGAAAATGCACAGACGCCCGTTCCGGCGTGATGAAGCAGCCTTCCCGACGCGTGAAATGCAGGCGCCGAACTTCTGACAATGTGCCCAGTTCAGTTGAATTCAATCAACCGCGCAATGCTAACGGTATAACGCGAATGCGAACGTTCAACAACGACGGGTAGGTCTCAAGAACACGGGGAATCAAAACACAAAGTTGCTTCACCTACAACCGTAACTGGACTTTAACAATACGAGAAGACAGCGAGTAATCATTACTGTAGTCGCTGCGTGCATGCGCCGCGTTACTTACCGATTCAAGTAGTCGGAACGAACGAAAGCGATGAACTCAGACAGCCAAAATAGAAGGCGAGACAGCGCTGTCAGCTATCCACGCTTGCCGCCTTTATTTCTCGTACGACACGCCCGGGAACCGATACACTTTAACACGTGAATCGTGTGCCTTGGTGTTGTCTGCACTGTTGTGGCTGGCCACTAAACTGCAATACTTCGGACCACGCTTGCGCTTCCGCCGGCTCGCTTCTGCCATCGCGGAAATGCGCAGCTTCGCACAGCAAGCCTCTCGGTTCAACGTGCCCAGCTGACGGCCCCCCAGTTACCCGCACCGAGGGAAGAACACATGCGCTACCGGTACCGTGAAAGGGGCTGAGTCGGCCGCGCATAAGGTTCAGAGCTTTCCGACAGAGCCGCAGCGCGGCTGGCGCGGCGCTGTCGTCGCGCCGCAAACTTGAGCTTGGGTTCCCTATTTCCCCTTCGTGCGGGTGCCAGACAACTAATTCTGCACTGGCAGCTGCAGGAAAGGCGCGGGCCTCTACGAAAGTGGACTTGTGCACGATGTTTGTCACGAACGAGCGCTTAACTAAGCGCACGTCGCCGATTTCGAACGACGGCATGAAAGCCTGGCTGGCCTGGCTCCGACGGTTTGTGCGCGACAGAGCGCGCGCGCATCGAAAAAACAAGTACAAAAAGGCGCCGAGAGCGCGCCCCTTACCTTCTCCGCAGAAGACGCCACCGACACAGCGAACGCACGCGAAAGATCGGGATATTCCAGAAAGCAAAGAAGCGCCAGCGGCGCCGTCTGATTCCGCAGACGAATCGGTGAGAGAATCTCGCCCTTTTCCTAGCTTTCGCTGTGCTACGCACAGATGAATCATACGCGCCTTCCCCCTTCCCGAACCCAGGCGCGAGCCGATACAGGCAATGCAAGCGCGCGGCGACGGAGTGTCAGTAAGTTAGTCAACGAAGAAGTTATGTCGTTCTAGTGATAGCATCGTTCGCTCGACCGCAGAAGGCGTGTTGTTTGATTACCTAGTGCTGCGAGTAAAGTATCAAGAGATGACGCCGCGGGAGCAGTGACAAGTTTTCAAGAGGGTCGCCGAGGAGACATGTGATGACCGACTGCGGAGGAGAACGAACGTCCGCGTGGAGTGAATCATCATGCCGGTGAATATCAAAGGTGCGTCGCGCAGACCAGCGTAACAAGATCCAGCTACGAGGTACAGCTCGTGGTGAACATCCGCTTTGTTTTGTTTACAAAGGTTACGTCTCAATCACTTCTTGTTCTTTCTGAAGTGAACCATTGCTGCATTTCTGTTTCTGTAAATAATAAATATAGAACTTAGCTTGTAATAGCGTGGTACATGTACCGCGCTAGTACACGCCAAGTTCATGGATGACCAAGTCGCCCGAACTACAACACTTCTGAAATATAGAACGTTTGAGCGAAGTGCCCTTGGGGGGCACGGCGGTCGAACCGAACCAACACATGCTCAGGCTTATAACTTTGGTCGTCTACCAGTGTCTACATGATTGAGTCATCCAGCGAGCACCGATATGGCAGAACGAAAGCATTGGAAGAAGCGACGTGTTAACTCGCACAATGACGAAGCTGCTCGCCTTGGCCAACGAACAGCGGCGATCCATTGCTTCCGTCGTTCTTGCTCAGGAGGCCTTGCGGTAAGGAAAACTGTGTTCCGGGCGCGTTTTTTTAGGTGTTTGAGCACTCCACTCCACATCAATTGTTATTCGACATCCCTTGAAGTTTCGGCCACCACACATAAGACGAACGTTGCTTATTTCACTACGCATACGTGAACAACGCGGAAACACACGTACAACGACGTAGGAAACCACGCCGGCCGTCTGCTTGCTTTCCCGAGAGTAATGACCGAGTTCGCCCCCTATGGCGCTTCCGTCGGCGCGCACTAGGCGTATAGCTTGCCTATTTCATGTGGCAAAACCTATATAGGCCAAAGCGGGAGGTGTGTAAGAGATCGCCTCAGGGAACATTGTCGGAATGTTAGGAAGAAGTGCGGAGGGTTCTTGGATGTTCACTGCAGAAGGTGTGATGGTTATGATGATCCTGGTGTTTCCAGTGCTGACCGTAATGCAGATCACAGTGTGGAAAAGAAGTGCCTACCAATGCTTAATAAATGCACAATCGTAACAAGAAACAAAAGTAAACTCGTGGGGGAGATAATTGAGGCGAAAAAGATAGATAGTCTAGGAGATAAATGTGTGGCCAAGCCGTCGATTGCACTATCTTTCAAAGAAATGCGTAACCTGCGATGTCATTGATGGTGCATATGACTGCTGCTCCGGCGTCATGTAAGGTCACGTGTGCCCTTATATATTCTGTTCCCCTGGCTTCAATAAAGTGTTGAAAGTTAGCGCCTGTGTGTCATACGTGTTCTTTGTCCACGTCTGTAAGTGCGCGTACAATTTATTGGTCTTGTGTTTCTCTCTTTATCTTTCCTTCTACGGTATGTTTAGCTCTCTCCTTCCCGCCCCGCCACGGTGGTCCAATGGTTATGGCGCTCGACTGCTGACCTGAAGTTCGCGGGATCGAATTCCGCGGCGGCTGGAATTTCGATGGAGGTGAAAATGTTTGAGGCCCGTGTACGCAGATTTAGGTGCACGTTAAAGTTTTGGGACCAGGTGGTCAAATTTCCGGAGCCCTCCACTACGGCGTCATTCATAATCATACGTGGTTTTAGGACGTTAAACCCCAGATAATATTATTACTCTCTCCTTTCCCTCTTTTCGTCCTGCTAACCCTTGCACATGTGCTCCTCTTCCTCACTTCCCTTTCCCATCTTCTTACTATACTGTACTGTACAAGACTATGCTGTGCTCTGCTAGCCGCTCGCCTTCGAATGGTGTGTACGCGGGTTCCAATCTCGCGTCGCGAAGAAACTTTATTTGCATAGAATTTCTCGCTTTCTCTACCTTTAATTCTCTTTGCTTTTCTCTCTCTGCATTCGTCGTATCGCGCATCAGGGTTATTGCATTCCACGCCGGAGAAATCGGCGCTTGCGTTTTGGGAGCAAATCAGAAGATGAGGAGACGACGACGATGAAGAAGAGATCACGTGTTGTTTCATGATGATGATTTTCTGGTGACATCGCACAAACTACAGCGAGCTACAACAGCTTCGCTGTTAAAAACGGCGGATGTTTCCTGGCAGGAACGGCCACCTACACCAAAAAATAGAATTACCGAAAGTTGAAAACGTCACATTCTGAACAAATGATCGGGGTACTGCATGCGCGTAGTGGTCACTTCGCTTAATACTTGAGGCTTAATTACAAGGAACGTATAACTGTTTACGCTGCAATAGAAGCGTCCTTGCATGTCCTAGTAGGTTCCCTCATAAGTTAGATTTCTGCCTATATTAGATGAGTGGTATACCTAAGGGCTACATTGACATCCGATGGGCCATCCGATTGCCTTGCAAGAATTCGAACTATAAAATCTAAATGGTTAAATATTTAACGGCAGCGTTACAAGATTTCAAACAATAATATCTGGGATTGAATGTCCCAAAACCACGATATGACTAAGAGTGGAGGGCTGCGGAAATTTCGACCGCCTGGGGTTCTTTATCGTGCATTTAAATCTAAGTACACGGGCCTCAAGCATTTCCGCCTCCATCGAAAATGCAGCCACCGCGGCCGGGAATCGATTCCGCGACCTTCCGCGGTCAGCAGTCGAGCGCCATAACCACTAGACCACCGTGGCGGGCCGCGTTACAAGATTTCAAACCATTACCCCCGCTTAGTTTTCTGAGCATCACACCAGTACTGTCTCCAAGGGAAGAAATTCCTCGTAACTGTGAGGTTTCATCTGGCATCATTTGCTTGGTCAACTTGCGGGCTGAGGGAGTGAGTTAGTGAGTTTGGTTTGTTTTGGTTGGTTTTAATGGTACGTAAGCAACTTAGGCTATCATGCACCAAACAGATGGTATGGTGGTCTTATGTCGGAATACCTCGCCGATTCCTTGTCTAGGCAAGGGCCCCGAGGAGACCAACAGGCTAAAAAGACCTCGATCTTCTTCTCAATAGTGAGAAGCTCATCGAGGTGTCCCTGTGTATTTGACGGCGCAGGCAGTGAACTTATAGTTTGTCTAAAATGCCTACTTCTCTTAGGAAGCTAAAAACATACGAGTTATCAACCAGCGCGTCTTCACTTAAGAGCAATACAGAATGAAGAGGTACATGTTCTCTGTAAAATACGGTAAAATGTTTTTTTCTTAGTTCTTCCAGTTTAGTACATGACTGTAAAATGTGATTCACTGAGAGCTCACCTACGCATGTCTCACACAGAGAGTTTGTCTTCTTTTGCCATTAAGAAATTGTGCGTGACGTGTGTGTGTCCAATGCGTAGGCGACATTAAATTACTTTTATGAAACGCTCCTGGTGTGAGCATGACTTCCATTCTTCTATGGTGGGTTTTACAAGGTGGAGCTTATTGGCTTCTAACTCCCATCTGAGTGAGTGAGTGTGCGAGTGAATGGGTGAGTCAGTGGGCGAGTGAATTGGTGAGCGAGCGAGTGAGTGGGCAAGTGAGTGAGTGAGTGAGTGAGTGAGTGAGTGAGTGAGTGAGTGAGTGAGTGAGTGGGAGAGTTAATGGGTGAGCGAGTGAGCGTGAGTCAGTGGGCGAGCGAATGGGTGAGCGAGCGAGCGAGCGAGCGAGCAAGCGAGCGAGAGAGTCAGTGAGTGAGTGAATGGGTGATCAAGTGAATGGGCGAGTGAATACGTGAGTGAGTAGGCGAGCGAGTGAGTGAGTGAGTGAGTGAGTGAGTGAGTGAATGGACGAGTGAATACGTGAGTGAGTAGGCGAGCGAGTGAGTGAGTGAGTGAGTGAGTGAGTGAGTGAGTGAGTGAGTGAGTGAGTGAGTGAGTGAGTGGGCGAGTGAATGGGTGAGCAAGTGAGTGAGCGACTGAATGGATGAGTCAGTGGGCGAGTGAATGTGTCAGCGAGAGAGTGAGTGAGTGGGTGCGTGAAAGGGTGGGTGAGTGAGTGGGAGAGTGAATGGGTGAGTGAGTGAGTGAGAGACTGAATGGATGAGTTCGTGGGCGAGTGAATGCGTCAGCGAGAGAGTGAGTGGGCACGTGAATGGGTGTGGGAGTGAGTGAGTGAGAGGGCGCGTTAATGGGTGAGTGAGTGAGTGAGTGAATGAGTGAGTGAGTGAGTGAGTGAGTGAGTGGGAGAGTCATTGGGTGAGCGAGTGAGGATGAGTGAGTGAGTGAGTGAGTGAGTGAGTGAGTGAGTGAGTGAGTGAGTGAGTGAGTGAGTGAGCGAGCGAGCGAGCGAGATACACAAGTTTATTGAATATACTGCAAACTGATAGCGAGGGTGGAGGCCGCGCCGGCGGCACTAGAGAGACCCAGTGTCTGTGTAGGTTGGCGACTATCTCGATGGCCCAAAGTGGGTCGTGCCTCCAGTTCTTTCGTTGTGGAGATGCTGGAGACTTCGCCAGAGGTTGTACTCATCCTAGCGGTTACACGACGTACCGATTACCTCCCTAAACATCCTCAAAATACTGACATCTAAACAAATGCATTATTTCTCGAGTTAAGATTGAGAAATTAGATGGGCATTCCGCACAGGGTTTGTTAAACATTCTGACCTGTTTTTTTATTTTATCTACCCTTTTCCCTCGACGTGCTACTAAATCACGAAAACTGCATAACTAAGCAATGTCACAACATTTAAAGGTATTGTAGCGTTAGCTACACTTGCCTAGCCGGAGCCGATTTCCCGTGGATCGTCATGAGCCGTGCTACGCATGCGCGAGGATCAGTTGATGTCAATAGGCTGGCTCACCGGAGCCGGCATCTCACGCGCTCTCCGCCACCGCCGCGCGCGGCTCGCCGCTGCTTGTCTGCGCGTTCGGGAGGACTGGCGTCGTAGCCGCGGCAGAAAAACTGGCGCCGGCGCGCGCGCAGACTCCGCCACCGCCGCGCGCGGCTCGCCGCCGCCGGTCTGCGCTTTCCAGAGGAGTGACGTCGTAGCCTTGGCAGACGTATTGGCGCCAGCGCGCGCGCAGCTATTCGCCTTCGCTGTGCAGTCGCCGTCTGACACTGTGCTGGAGCCGCTTGATAGCGCCTCTGACTGGCGTTTGCAGTTGGGTACCGGCATGGAGAAGGAGAGCGCAAATGCTGCTCAACGGCGCAGAAGAGCCGAGAAGCTTATGTCATCGGATCCCGAAGTAGTTGCCTAGCAATTAGCGGTTCAGCGTACGAAGAATGAACAGAAGGCTAATAATCCTAGACAATCTGGAACGTTAAGAATAATCAGCTGAACCTTTGCTAACGCTACGTTTATCCTGGGATAGCCGAGCTAAGCCACTGCAATTTTTTTTTGAAAATTACGTTAACGTAATACGGAATTTATATACAGTTCTCTTTTCCCGATTGTGTGTGTGTGCGTTTCCTAACCTGTATCAATCTTGCGTTATGCCATCTTCCCAAATACTACGTTGTCGAATGTCCGGCTTCACACACATGGAGTCACGTGCTGCGACTGCGCCAGCAAGCTGGTATGGATCTCACTGTTCACTGTTTTAAACGCACTTTCTCAAATCTGCGTTTTATCGACAGCGTGGCAATTGTGCAATGCGTCAAGAGCCCGTGTGACTGCGGCGTCACAGAGAAAAGTAGAGTCTGCCATCTTTCCAAAAAAGGAGAAACTTTCACGTGAAGAGTCTTCGTCCTTAAGTGAAACATTAGGCTAAACGGCCGAATTTATTAATAATTTTCGTTAACTTTTTCTGAGTAGCTTTTTATAGCGCCGCAAAGCCTGGTGACAAGACTGATAAAACCTTGAGATAACTTGTAGTGCACTTAGGCGGCCGTTGAGCATAGGATTCATGTACTTGTCACGTATGGTTCGGCTCCATGAGCTTCCTTGAGAAACATTCTTACGGATACATTGCGGGGAGGAAGTTTGAGGTGGCCCGGAGGAGGCCACCGCTGAGAATCACTAGGTGGGCTCCTCATTACAGGATCCCATTGGCCACCGCCGCGACTCGGGCCCGGTTGACTGGGGCCTTCTGGCTGCGGGTCGGCACAGTCGAGCAGGGCTACGTCCCAGTCCTCCCGGGTGGGGTTCGGCTTTGGGGCGAGGGTCGGAGTTGACTGGCACGCCCACACCATGTGGAAGATGTCCGATGAGATCTCCGCACAGTGCGGGCATTTTCCTGAAGAGGCAGGATCAAAATATTTTAAAACCGCCGGACACAGCAGTATTTTGGTGTATAGGCGGTGGAGTGTGCGTTCCTCCGCATTTGTAAGGACCTTTTTTTTGTTTTGAAGTTTGAAGTACATATACAGAATATAAACATTTTAGTACAAAAAAAAGGTCCCATAGTGCAAACACTGCAGGGCTACCTTATTATAATGGTAGAAAAAAATAACACTACTTAAAAGCAGAAATGAGAACGGTAGAATATACGTATTAGGAAGTATTCATAGTGCAAAACGGCGATGTGAAGAGTAATATAATGTAAAACATAAAAGGATAGGGAACTGTAACATAATTAGAAGCAAACAGAACAATAACTTAGCAAAACGTTTTGCAGGGGTAGTTGGTTCATGACTTCTGCGGGAAAAAATTGTAGCGCAAAACAACACACGGACAGACAGAGAGGACGGGACTGGCGCTAACTTCTGTGTTTATTGAAGAAACGTACGTACAGTGCCGTCCGCTCTTAGGGTGAACACTACTCAGCGTGGCCGCGCTCTGCTGAGCGCCAGAGCATATAGCGCGGCCGCGCATCGTAACAAAACGGCGCAGTCGCACGGGAACGTGCCGCTTTTGCTGTACTACAGCGAAGCAATCGCGGGCGTGCCAGCACCGGCCAGCACTGCAGCAGACGATGAGATGTAGTCGCATGAGAATTGAAACTTGAGCTAGTTGGTACGGATTCATCATGAGTTAAGTAGCGCACTGACGGTCGAGGACAGAGAAAAAGAAGGTGCACAACACGGGCGCTAACTCGCAACTGATATTATTCGGAAGAACATGCTAATATAAAGGTGAAGAACAACACAAAAAAAGGAACAGACCATATAAACTTTGTAATCATCTGCAGGTTCCGCTTAGGTATTGAAATTCCGCGTCACTTAGCGCGATAGATGGTAGACTGATACATTTTTCTCCTTTCCTTTGAATGTGGAACGCTTCGATGACTTCTCTTGCCATCTGTTGTCTGTGACGTGACAGAATCATAGTGTCGGCGAAGAATGGTGTGCAGCTGCATTGTTTGCAATGGGCGGCGAGTGAAAATGGTTTTGTGTCTGACAGTGAACGCTCATGCTCCCTAAGACGGATATTGACACACCTTCCGCTCTGTCCAATGTACGATTTTCCGCATGATAATGGGACTTGATAGACGATGGCTTCTTTGCATTCTGTGTACTGAAACGTGTGATTGATGCCGCATTTGCCGCGAACATTGCCGCTGCCTCTGATTTCTGTGTCAGTGCTTTTTTGCACTTTTGCGCACATGGATTCCAGTTTATGTGGGAAGGAAAAAAATTACAGCATCTCCCGCTAAAGGGGACCATGAGGCGATGCGAAGCCGGAGCACTTGCACGATCGCGTTCCGTTGGCGTTCGTTGTGCATGCTACCGACCTCGCGTCGTGGAACGCGAAGAGGGACGCTACGCGCGTCGTATCTTCCATCTAGCCTGGCCGTTAATTCTCACAGGGCGAGCGGGGAACGCGGTCGACAGGCGGGCGAGAGGGGGGCAGCGTAGAAGAGGAGAGAGAAGGGGAGGGGACGCGCATCCCCTTGAGCTCATCGCAGCGTTGCGCAGGAGAGAATTTCGGCATGTCTAGCCCGCGTTTCAAAGGAAGAGTGGAAAGGGGGAGGGGAGAGGGGCATGGGAAGAGGGAGGGGAGAGGGAAAGTGGAGAGGGGAAGGGGGAGGGGAAGGGGAGAGGGATAGTGGAGAGGGGGAGATGGTGAGTGGAGAGGACTTGTGTGGAGAGGGTATGCGCATGCGCAGTAAGGGTGGTCACGCCGTACACCACCACCACCACCACCACCGGATTGAGCTCCGCCTTAAGATACTTCGCATCTAAAAACGACGTCAACGTCATAACGTCGAGCCACGTTTTTCAATCCGTGAGCCACACGGTGAGTATACGGAATGACCGTGTACTTTTTGGCGCTTGTAGTCCGTTCTTCACCGCCCCCCGGCAGTGAACCACTCGGCTTCAGCCGTTTGCGCATCTTTTCGCAGGCTTGCGCAATGGTGTGCTCCGGGAAACCGGCTTGCTTGAGTCTTGCCACCTGTTCACTGAAGCTAATGTGTAGCCCATCCTGACAAGATTTCTGCAGGGCGGAACGAACGCAGGAAAATGCTTCCTGTTTGATTAATTTTGAATGGTGTGATGTGAAATCTAGTAATGGTTTGAGTGAACGCGGATGATAGCGCCAACACACATGTGTAGGTAGAAAATCTAACTTCAAGTCTAGGAACTGGAGTGTTCCTTCTGCCATCATTTCAACCGTGAAATTTAGGCCTCTGCCGTTCTCTCGGAACACTTTTAAGATGTTCACGGAATGTCGACAATAATCACAGACATCAAAAAGCACCAAATAGTCATCGACATAGCGGAAGACATGCTTGACCAGCCCTTCCAAGCCTTGAATAGAACAAAAGCTAGTCTTTGAGAACCACAGTTAGTTCGTACCTTATGAAGTAAGAACTTATTTGAGGAAAAACGGGCAATGTTCTAATTAGAAAGGTTTTGGGTGAGAATAAATTTTAGGAGGCTCTGGTAGTTAACTACGCGATAAGCGAACATGTATGGTATACATTAAATTTGTCCAGGTTGTCAATATTAGGTTGGTTTAGTTCATGGTACAAATTAGTAACATTGGAGCGTCGGCTGCTCCAGGTGAGAATGCGAATGGCTTGATTTTGTACATGTTCGAGTGAAGAGAAATGACAGGTATATGTTTCAATCATGAAGCGATGCAATAGTTAAGATGACTGTGTATGAATGCATAATATAAAGTGATCAAAGTAGTCAAATCAAAATAATATCTAGCTTTCAGTAATACCCTAATACCAAAGATGTTTTCCGTTGCAGTTCTTGAATATGTAAATTGAATTTTAAAGGGACACTAAAGAGAAACAATGAATTGGTTTAGATTAATAAAGTCTGCTCGGAGAACTCTTGAGTAGTTTATTTCACCACCATATATTTATTATTAGAGGAGAAAACGAAGTTCAAAGTTTCGTTTTTAAATTTCGCGCCGAACTTTGTAATTCGTGACGTAAAAGACTTCAAAGAGTATTTAACGTATTTTGGCGCCACTGGGTCAACGAAATTTCCACAAACTCGTTATGTCAAGTCTCTGGCCCCCTCAGACGACAATGTACTTCGATTTAACCGATTAGGAACTACGTAGGCCCAAAGAGGCGCCGTAAAAAATATGTGACGTCATGGCAAATGCGGCGGCAATTCCAAGGTGGCGTCGCCACCTGTATTTTCTTTTTGCGCCTTTTCTCGCTTATTAAGCGTCTTCGCGCAGAAAGCTTTGTGCCTTTGGTGTCGTGGAAGACTACTTTACTAATGCGAGAAAAATCGTTTTGCTCTTTAGTGTCCCTTTAACCGAGAATCGAGTTTAATTCTAAGGAAAGAACAATGATCTGATAAGTGGATGCGATACGAGTCGATAAAAAGCGGTGGGACTTGGGCGTTATTTATTGACCTGGAATTAAAAATTAAAAACTTAGTTTTGGAGGGATTTATCAAAAGCTCATTTTTAGTACACCATGCGCTAACGTTAAAAAGCTTAACATAAAGGGTTGTTAATAGGTTGCTTATTGAATTATTTGGAAATAGGAGGGTCGTATCGTCAGCATATAAAATGCATTCAGTTGACGTGGTTAGACATTGCGGGAGATCGTTAATGTAGAGTAGAAATAACAGTGGGCCCAGAATTGAGCCTTGTGGAACACCAACGTTAACTATTTTTTTAGTGGAATGGATGCCAGAGATGGATACTAATTGCGCTCTATCAGATAAGTAACTGCGAAAAAGATGGAGAGAGTTGCCAGCAACGCCATAAGATGCAAGTTTGAAGAACAAAATGTCATGATTTAGTGTATCAAACGCTTTAGCAAAATCTAAAAAAACAGAACCAATGAAGTTACCCCTGTCAATTTCTAGTTTGCATTTTTCTGTAAAGTAAATGAGGGCTAAATTAGTCTAATATCCTTGTCTAAAGCCAAACTGATTCGGATGAAATAGGTGAAACTTAGTGAGGTAGCTGGACAGTCGAACATGAATTAGCTTTTCAAATACCTTGCTGAAAAAGGGAAGAATGGATACAGGTCTGTAGTTGGATATTAAGCATCTGTCACCTTTTTTAAATACCGGAATTACCTTACTTATTTTCAACTCACGGGGACATGTACCAGACTCGAAAATTAGATTAATTATGCAGGTGCGCACATCTGCAATCACATCAACAACCACTTTCACATGGTAAGCAGATATGTTATCGATACCTGCGCTAAAGGACTTTATGCTAATAATGGTACTTCTTACCTCCTCATGGGTGGTAGGAGAAAGAAAAAAATGAGTGACCACAACGATAAAGTTCGTCATACACACTGGGTGGAACTGGTATAGGAGAGGAGTAATAGTAACTGAATGTATTGGCAATGTCTAGTGCATTTGACATCCCCGAACCTTCATGGTTGATGCTGGGTATAGGTGGGTTAGTGGTTTTATTAAGAAAATAATTGATCAGGTGCCATTGTTTTTCAGTGTCTGATCCAGTACGATAGATTTCATTTTGATAATAGCATTTCCTTGCATCTTTCACTAAAACACTCAATGTGTTGCAATATTGCTTGTAACGATCAAGTAGGCGCAAATTAAATGGTTGTATTTTGTTTTGTTTTTTTTGTAAAAGTTGCCTTTATTACGTAGTTATTGGAGGGAAACAGCGCGAAAGACGAAGGACCAGGCAGAGAAGGACACAGACAACAGCGCTGACTTACAACAAAGTTTTATTCGTCAAACCACGCAATATATACCTGCGCAGTGAAAACGAAAAAGAAGAAACAAAACATGACAAATCGAAGATACAAAAACTAACAGAAATATCACCAAAAGCAAGCTCATTGCGCATGCAGTCACTCTGACAGATAAACAACCTCCTTTTCTGACAA
The DNA here is from genome assembly GCF_013339695.2 of Rhipicephalus sanguineus. NCBI lineage: Eukaryota > Metazoa > Arthropoda > Arachnida > Ixodida > Ixodidae > Rhipicephalus > Rhipicephalus sanguineus. The sequence goes on along the minus strand of NC_051184.2, from coordinate 133,962,563 downwards.
GGCAACTATGGTCCCTATGACAGAGTCATAGGGACCAGCTTACACGTGAAATACTGGAGGCCTTGGAAATAGCTAAGCTGGGAGACGCATGCGTGAGCAGACCTTCAGTTGCCTTGTCAGAAAAGGAGGTTGTTTATCTGTCAGAGTGACTGCATGCGCAATGAGCTTGCTTTTGGTGATATTTCTGTTAGTTTTTGTATCTTCGATTTGTCATGTTTTGTTTCTTCTTTTTCGTTTTCACTGCGCAGGTATATATTGCGTGGTTTGACGAATAAAACTTTGTTGTAAGTCAGCGCTGTTGTCTGTGTCCTTCTCTGCCTGGTCCTTCGTCTTTCGCGCTGTTTCCCTCCAATAATGTCGTACCAACTCGCCCAAGCAACCACTTTAACTTTATTACGTAGGCTATTAAGTAATCCTTTCGTTAACCATGCATCCTTAGGCGAGGCATAACGCTTATGGCGTTCAACACTTGTTGTCGATGATGATATGCAGTTGGATAATATGGCGATGAATGCGGTATATGCTGTCTCAGCATTGTTCAGTGAAGTGACACAAGACCGATCAGAATTCGATACCGCTTCAAGAAATTTTTTGCAGTCAAACCTATTTTTAACGAAACTCACCCTAATAATGCAAGGACTATACTCAAAGCGAAGTGCAACTGCAATGATCCGTTATATTAATCTGTATAATGAATGCGGAGGGAGGATGAAGGAAAAAAGTTCGAAAGAGCATGATCAAGAAGTGTTCCCAAGCCATTGTTAGGGCAGCGGGTTTGAAGGGAAATCAAAGATTCAAGACCGTAACCCTGGAAACAACTAAGAAACTGTGCTACATACGTAGAAGAAGCATCAGGTAAATTAATGGTATTGTCACCCATGATGACGACGGATTTTTTTTTTTTTTGAAAGAGTGTCAAGAATAGGGTCAAGCGCTTTACAAAAAGCAGAAATTGGTCTATGTGGGGATCGATAAATGGTACCAAAGACTACATTGCTAATATCAGCACCTAATACGGAATGATCCACTTCTATTCACACCGACTCACAACTGGAAATATTTAAGTGCAGATCAAGCCTACGCTTGTATCGAATGTCGGAATGAATAAACATGGCTGAACCACCATGTTGTGATGAAGTGCGATTACAATATTCGTAACTGTAAGACGGAAAGACGGAAAACCATACAGATTTTTATCTAAGTCGCTCAGCCATGTTTCAGAAACACATATAATTGAAAAAGAATGAAGACAGGAGGACAGTAAAATGTGGTGATCTTGAAAATGTTTGCGAAGACTACGAGAGTTGAAGTGAATCGCTGAATGATGATTGTTCGAAAAGCAGGATTGAAGTTCACTTATTGAAATATACGACGTCAGGTGAGGGTTACAGTAAAAGAAAAACGAGAAAGCCTAATTAGGTTTAAGAGAAAAATTGCAAAGTCAGATTCACACCTGATACGAAAAACCCTGCTATCTGTTGACTGTGTCGCCTTGATGATGCAGTAATCGGTCCACAAGAAAACCAACTTTTTTTTCTTTTTTGTTTTCCAAAGCTTTGCTGAATAATTGCTTGTTTTCAGGAGTGAGGTGGTCATTGACGAAAACAGGTTTGCCTCGTGCTTTGCTCAAACCAAAGTCGCTAAATTCAGGCGTGCCTTTCGGGCTTTGCCTATGAAGTCAGTTTTCAATGCTCGAGAGTGAAAACGCACCAGCAAGTGCTTTGTATTGGACGCAGACGTAACACGATGTACAGCTTCAACATCAGTGGCAGAAACCGGGCAATCTATTTTCGGGGCGATAGTTTGAAGAATAGTCATGCAGTTTTCACCTTTGATTTCCAAGTTGTTTTTTCTCGAGTACTGTTCCAAGTCCCCAATTCGCTTTTCCAAAGATTCGTTACGAGCAATGAGGAATTTGCTCATTGCCGTTAGTTCTTTTTCAGATCTGAGGCATTCAACAGTCTTGTTTAGAAAATCAAGACTGTTTGTAAGTCCCTCAATCTCGTCCTTTAGCCCTTTAATGATCAAGAAAGGCTGGGAATCTAGCTTGGACACACCAGTTGTTGTTACCTTCTCAAGAAGGCTATCAAGTCTGTCTTTAAAAGTATTTTCAAGTTGTTACAAGTTTCAAGTTTCAAGTGTTTCAAGTTTAGACAGATCGTCAACAGTTGGCATGATTAAAAGATAACACCGATGACAGCAGCAGCGGCAGTGTAACTAATAAAAGAAAACGAAAAGCAATATACCGCCAGGAAAAATGTGCCCGAACATGTGAAGCCGAGGCGGAAGAGTCAAGCATGCACACACTGTCACACTGCCGCGCTGCTGCTGCTGCTGAATGAATGAGCTCAGGGTTTAAGATCAATTGCCTGGCTGAATTGGCAGAATTAAAATATTTCTCAAAATGTGAAGGCTGGATTGAGCTCGGGATCCATTTCGGAAGGGTCTGAAGACGTTGCCCGGAGAGTGAGCGCGCGGGCAGCGGCGTCTGCTGTCTCGTTGCCTTCGAGGCCCATATGAGCTGGCGCCCATATGATCATCCGAGACGCGGGGGCTCCGAGGTAATTGCTCTTTTGAAGGATTAGATACTAAAGGTGAGGAGTGTGCCCCTGTTCTATATTTATGCAGGCCCCTCTCGAGTCGGTGATGCTGACGCACGATTACTGGTCTGCGGCAGCTAGCGCGATGGCGACTTCCTCCGCATGTCTTATGTTTCGAGCTCTGAATGTTAGGGCATTCACCGCGACGTTTTAAGGCGAAATCCTTTATTGTCTCACACTCGCGGCGTCCGTCCGTCCGTGCCCTAGAACGGTGCCAGCTGTGGCCTCTCTCCCTCACACGCTCTCAGCAATCACGTGCTGGCACAGCGGCGCCTAGCAGCAGTTGCGCCGCCACAGCTGTGGCCTCTCCCGCTTGCACTCCAAAATTTTCGGGGCGTACATTTAAGAAAGTTTCCCAGAGTATCAATGAAGAAATGCGGAGCATTTCTTAGTCGCACCTGCGGCGTCGGCGGCGCCGTCCACACCCCCGCTGTGCATGCTCGGCTCGTCTCGTGCCGGCAGCAAGCGTATCCTCTTCCTCTCTCCCTCCCTCTCCTCCTCCATCTCTCCTCTCCGTCCCTCCCTCCTCTCTCTCGAACGCGGGCGGTGTGTGTATAGGCGCCGGAGCGCGCGTTCGGAGTTCAGTCAAGTGCGTCTTTACTTGGCTTTCGCTTGACTTGACGCTTTGCTTGACTCGAGTAAATGCGATGGAAGCAACAGTACCTTCAATCAGCGTCCCACCACTCGTTGAAGGCAACGTTACCCCACCCTCACCGTCGTCGGCGTCAACAACAGCAAGCAACGCAGAAGACAAGGCTGCGAAGAGACGAGCATACGACGCCGAACGCAAGCGTTTTCAAGCGAGCTGCGGACCCGAAACTCCGTGCACGCTGGAGCCGTTCAAGTCGTACTTGGTGTACGTATCGTGTAGCAATTAAGCATTCCCAAACCATACCCAATTACGCAACATTCACGCGATACCCCCACCACACTGCGACGCATTTACTCGAGTTCCCCCCGTGGGAAGATGCGGGCGACTTTTTTAGGGGCGAAGCTCCCCTTAGTCTAACCTTGTCACGTCTCCGTTGTCCGGTGTAACCACCTTTGAAAACTGCGCACTACTTCGTATTTGCAAACATCCCACTACGACCCATCACCGATCCATCACTTCACCGACCATAAAGCCGTTATATTGAAGGGGGAACGGAAGCCATGTCTAGCTACCACTTACGATTAATACATTTCTTGTGTAAATATATACAGTGTTTGTCACGTCTTTGATGATGTATTGGGCTATCGCTTTGATTACTGCTGGGCGAAACCACTGAAGATTTCACGGTGTAACCATATTGCTTCAGGAGCTTCGCCCAAGCTCTTCATCATTCACGCGTGGATACGCTGTGAGTTTTTTTTATTCTGATGGTGCTGTCTTTAGGCTGCTGCGCACCTGTGATGGTACGTTTGACTTCTTTGGCTGTTTGCGTAGCCTCATTGTTTTATATCTCATGTGAAAAATATCACGCGTTATCCATGGGTTTTGCTGTTTTGTTCTTTTATAACGATTTAGTACAAATCTGTCCATGCAAGTTGTTGTAATGAAATGAAATCGCTGCCACAATTCCTCCACTGACTGAAACTGAGGGGCAATTTCAAATTCATTAAATGATTGTTCTAAGTAATCGAAGACCAAAGTATTATCAGCTCGCTCGTAATGTTTGACCGGCACTCGTTCTTTGCGCCCTAAGTCATCACAATATTTGCACGACAAGGGCACTATGTAGAAGTGTAGATAGCTGGGCCCATGCATAGAATTTCCTACAATACTTACTAGAGGGAACTCTGGCGCTAGTGTCTATGGGAGCTGCAATGCATCGCGCTTCAGCCAGCATGGGAATCATGGGTAGTACACGGATTTGTCTAAACTTCCGTCTTTTCGGCTCCGTTTGGCTCCGCGTCACCTGCATCCGCTTTGTCGCAAAACGAAGTTCAGCAAAAATCAGCAGTTTCACTTCACCACTTTAACTTCTTTAGGCTCACCGATTCAAATCTGGTCACGAAGTTCACAACGATCCATTCTTTTATCCGAAAGAAAACCGGAACACAGCAATAAACAAAGCCACAAGTGCGTTCGAAGCCCACAAGCACGAAGACTAGGCAAATCCGTGTACTACCCATCATTCCCACGGTGGCTGAACGATCGCAGCGCCAGAGTTCCCTCTAGGTCATTTTAGGAAACTCTCTGGGCCCATGGATCCATACCAACTCCCAAGGGCAGTATGTTCACTGAAATCATCTTATGGTCGGATATGCCGTCCAGAATTGACAGGCTGTAGTCTTCAATCTTACTGGACAAAAACGCCAAATCTAATGTTGATCGGGATTCGGGTGTTACCCTTGCGTAATCCTTGACGGACTGTCTTAAATTGTGAAAAAAGGCAATCTAAAATAATCCATTCGCACTCATTATTTCATTATGGTGACTACACAAAGCCTCCCAATCAATGTCTCCTACGTTAAAGTCGCCAGCCAATATTAGTCCAGTGTTAATGTTTGCGTGATTGCAAAGAAATTTGTTGGGCTCATCTAAAAATTCATGTGGAGTCGCTTGTGGCCTGTAAACAAAACCAATAAGATACGCGATGCTTCAAAAGGTTACTTTACACCACACTGTCTCCGACATATTGCTTTCTGTCGTTACTGCCCGACAACAATCCCTATCAATATTAGCGACGCCCCAACCTCGTGCATTGCTCTCCCATCTAAACATTCTATACCTTGGAAGTGTAATACAATCGCTGGGAATGCAGGTGCTTAACCAAGTTTAGGTTATTAACATTACATGGGGCCTTGCCGCCAGTAATATATATTCCAGGTCAGTGATTTTATTAACAATGCTACGAGCATTCAAAAGAATCAAGTGTAGCTATGCTTGAGATATGACACACAGCAAAGTCCTCGCGCTTGAAAAAGCAACAGAAGACTGCTGAAAGAAACCGTTTGGCGTGTTCGTGGCGCGGAAGTGATGAGGCAAAAGATAGGAAAATATTTGTGACTGTGATTTCACCGACGTGAATATCGCGGGTAGCGTGATATAATATAAAAGACCGGTATATATGAACTGCCATAAAGTATTCACGACAATATCCGCGCGTCTTTGACGCATTGATTGATGTGATGATTCAAAATAAGGCCCCGCGCCGGCCATTGAGCTTCTCCTCCCCGCACTTTTTATTGTGCAGTTCGGTAACGCTGTTTCTAGAACCTCCGTTTTATTCTGTCCAGCGCGCAATGCTGTGCTGGGACCCTCATATATCAAGACTACTCTAGAGGACAGTAAAGATAAGTTCCCATCGGGCTCACGGGCATAAAACGAAGCTTTACTACCTGCGAGTTTTACTGCGTTTGCGTCAGCACTTCTCGACACCCTCGCATTCGAGCACTTTAGCGGCGAACGTAGCAGAGAAACGCTGGCGAGCTCTTGCGAAGCCTGTGTGAGTTCGTCTAGCGGCTCGAGGTTCGGCATTGATAAGACAATTGGCGACAGTAATATTTGGCTGCAGGCAGAGTGCAAGCGAGATAGTCTAGTGCGATGGTTTTATTATATTGCGACCTTCGTTCTCGCTGGAGTTAGCAAACACGTGAACGCAGTAGCTAAATGAGGAGAAGCACTGCATAAGGAAGCGCGTCTCCCACATTTCCTGTATAAGTGCCATTCGTTTTTTGTTTATTTTCTCTTTCACAGAGGTGAATAACTTCGGCCACGAATATGCACTTATGGCAATGAATTATGCCTTAATGGTATGTGTACTCAATAAACCAGGAGTTGCTTTAAAACAGCAGGTGCAACTAGCAGGGCTCAATAGACTAGTTTTAGAATACGCACAATCGTTGTGGAGAAATTGTAGAGGTATGGCGCGTGTATTTCTACGATACAGCTTTTGTGAGGGCTTCGAAAAGTTTTGAAAGAAAGCCCGTAAAGTAATTGAAGCGGTATTTTTCAAGGTTTCGGAGAAATTTATACGAAGGTGCCCTCTTATACAGGTGTAAGCTATACGCATCTGACTATAAGATAGAAACTGGTGTTTTGGTGTCAGTGGTTACGTGCCAGCGCCACAAGAGTCAATGCACCAATAGTATTTTGATTACCAAAAGGTGGTATCAGAATAACTGAAAACACATTGCTGCAGGTTAAAAACACTTTTCGATAATGACAAAAAAAGGACAGTAAAGCGGCCGCTTCATAACAAAAAAATATTTCACTTTAATCAGTGTGAGGACATCTGAGCGCCTGATGATAATGGTGTGCTTTGTCCTATCCACTGCCCGGTAACCAACAATTTTTATGTAAGAAAGAAAAAAGGGAGGCGACCTTAATCCCGGACTTAGGTGTCTGGCAGTGGGACTCGCACGTCGACGATCGTGCGCCCTGGTATATTACTGGCAGTGCTGGGAAGTATCGAAGATACATGTATCACCGATACTATCTTAGATACTCTATGAGTATCTGGTATCTGTATCGCGATACGTCTCGAAAGACGAGTATCTGTATCTGTATTTCCGATACATTCGATAATGTATCGTGTATCTTAAGATACAAGATACTTCTATCGCAACACAACCGTGCCAAACAATAATCGCTGGCCAAGCTCCGCTTCTCAAGCTGGCACTGTTGTCACTAAGCCTTCTGAATAAGTCTAAGGGCAGTGGCGTTGTTTTATTTTTACGCCAGAGTCATCCAGTGAGGGTAGGAATTGAGGAAGACAAGCACGCGGACGTCTACGCCTAGCCCAAGCACCTTTTGTTTTCTCGATTTCTTTTCTTTTTAGTTGCGCCAATGCCGCGACACTTGCTCTTAGCCAGTCCTGCGCCGCGTACTCCACTGCGTGCGGTGTCTATCGCGCAAATTCTGATGTTGTTACAGTGTCGGTATTGAAGAATCTCTTGCGTCTTGCTCCGTAACGAAATGTGATGCGTGCAAGAATGGGGTTGCTTTGCGTCGCGTGGATTTTACCTATCAGCGATTGGAAGGATCTCGTGGATGTAAGTCTGACTTGCATGCAATGAATTAACTTATATGCAAATAAGATTCTAACAACTTCAGAATCTAACAACTTTCTAACAACTTTAACAACTGCTACTGATGCTAGATCTAAAAGAGCAAGCGTTTGCCTAACAGAAAATATCTTGGCGTTCCGTATTTTTCACTTCCTGCTACATTTATTCAAATAATTTATGAAATCATAATTTGATTATTAGCGCAAGTGTTTTCTTAGCTGTCATTTTGCATCCCACATTACCTATGTATCTGCACTGTTTATCCGGTCTGGTCACTGCAGTACGTCTTTTGTAACGCGCTCCCAAAATAAGATCTTTGCTTTATTCTTCCGTCTTTTATATTTCTACTACTATTTACACATTTACACGTTGCCAACGCGATTTTGAAAAAAAAAGTCACAGTTTCGCCGCAACGGCGAAGCAATGAGTGCGATAGCAATAAATTGGAATGTAACGCGAAGAACGGAAAGCAGCTCGAAATTGCCAGCGCGTCGCTCGAGCCCAAAGGACGCACGAAAAGAACGCACACAGTACGAGCGCGAACTATCATGCGTCACAGCTCGACACTGGAAGCGCACTGCTGAAACATAAAGCAGGACGCACACAACGAACGAACAGGTACACCCAGGACCAGCGCGAACTATCTGTCCGAGTCGTTACTTATATCAGTTTGAACAGCGCGCCCCTTTCGCAAACGCGGCCGCTGCAGCGTCGAAGCGACCTTCGTACGCTCTGTCACTTCAGCGCAGACATCGCGGGGAAAGCACAAGACATACAACCCCCCGCTCCCCCGCCAGCCGCCCCCTTCTTTCCTCGAGATAAGCGCACGAAGGCGGCCACGTTCGCAGAAACGGGGCCACTATCTTTAAAGCGCGCCTCGCGCGGACATCGCGCCATCTACGTGGTAACTCAGAAAGCATACTGATGTAAGTGGTGTATATAAATAGCTCGCCGTTAGCAGGGTGGAAGCCGGGGCTCCAGGCCTCGGAAAGTCTCAAGTTCCAGCCATCGCCGAAGGGGGGCGAAAAAATCGACCCCGTCGCAGCTAAAAAACAAACCATAGTGGCTCCGTTCAAATCTGCCCTCGGCGACGCCAAAAAATCCGCCAGAGGCGCCGTAATAAAAGCAATATTTAAGAGAAATACAGCTATCATTCCTGCATAAAAGTGCTTTTTCTTGTGTAACTGAAAGTAATGTTTGAATGATGAGTAAATTTGTTGTTTAGTGATTGAAAACATCTCTGCCTTCTCGCTCGCCGCTGACGGCCGGCGCGCGGTAAAGAGCAAGCGGGCCGTCGCTGTGACCATAGAGTTTCCTACAATACTTACTAGAGGGAACTCTGGCGCTAGTGTCTATGGGAGCTGCAACGCATGACGCTTCAGCCAGCATGGGAATGATGGGTAGTACACAAATTTGTCTAAACTTCGTTCTTTCGGCTCCGTTTGGCTCCGCGTCGGCTGCATACGCTTTGTCGCAAAACGAAGTTGAGCAAAAGTCAGCAGTTCCACTTCACCCCTTTAACTTTTTTAGGCTCACCAAATCAAACCTGGTCACGAAGTTCACAACGGTCTATTCTTTTAACCGAAACAAACGCCAAAACACAGCAATAAACAAAGCCACAAGTACGTTTGAAGCCGCAAGCACGAAGACTAGGCAAATTTGTGTACTACCCATCATTCCCATGGTAGCTGAACGATCGCAGCGCCAGAGTCCCCTCTAGTTAATTTTAGGAAACTCTATGGCTGTGACCAGTGACGAAGCGCAAAAAGTGCGCCGCTGCGTCTCGGGTGTCGCAGATAACGCGCAGAATATGCGCAGTTAGCGTCCGATGGTTGGCAGCTGGTTTGTTGCTCCCCGTTTTCTTGCGAATTCTATCGTTAATGTTGTCTAAAATACGCATGAATGTTTTTTAATTCACCGATGTAATCATATTGCAATTATGGTGGGCAGTCGGTGTGCTACTGTATGGTGCCGCATGAGCTGCGATACCAGCGAAGGCGTCAGTTTCCACAGGTTCCTCGACGATGGCAGGTACACGTACTTTCAAGCTCAGCGTTTTTCTTTCTGTTTTGTGACGTCGTTAACATATCACACTTCACTGTTCTCGCTTTTGAGTTGTATGCTAACATGTGTGGACAAAGCTGCTATTTCACTCGTACTTTCAAAGTCTGGTGGGCTCAAATGAACGAGTGAATTATGCGATGGCATGAGCACGACTTGGCCAGACTGTTGATGAAGCCTACTTTCCAGTGGCGATGCCACAATAAGAGAATGACCGGGGTAGAAAATCGTTTCTCCCTTCTCTGTATTTCCGCACCTCTTTGAGGCCTTGCATATATCCCATTTATGGGTTGTTTCATCAGTATCACGTGTTAAAATGCTCATGTTTTCTGCCATTCTGTAGGCATCCACTATAATGTGATTTCTTTGCGTGAACCTGCTTGGTATTCTCAGCCTGACCGCAATATGTTGTAATAACAACAAACCCGCGGTCTTCAGGCGTACTCGTTGAAAGCAAGTACTGAAACTGTAGCAAAAAAAATGCTGATGCTTTACGCCTGTCCTACAATACAAGACAAGTTGGTTATTGTGAGCGCTAGCTGACGGTGGAAACGGGCAACAAACGTCATCTAATTTGTTTTGTCTCTTTGAAGTACCGCGAAGGCTAGTCGTTTACGAGCTCACGATGTCTCAACAAGGGCCTTTTACCGCTTGCTGACTGTCAATAAAGATTATTGTTCCTTCTACTCACTCGTGAATTGTTCTTACTGGTGCCAGTTGCCAATGTATGCCTTTCGGTTCCATGTAACCTTCGTACGCACAGGTACTGCGTTCCGAAGGGCGCTTTGGCGTGTTGCTGGGCGTATCGACGCGCTCAAAACATGCGGGCGAAAGATAACGAGACCTCCGTAGCCTTACGCGAGTCCCCGCCACTTTCGTCCACTTCTATTTAAAAAGGATAGAATAAAAAATCCAGCCGAGGCACCCGAGTATGCGCATACGCACCCGGTACGGAATAAAAAAGGCAGCCATTTGCATTTTTCTACCTAAAAAAAAAATAAATTTTGTTTTCCGCTTCCTGTTTACGCAGCGCCATCTCTTGGGTGCCTTCGGTAGTTCCATGCGCTACCGCTGCTTATCTTTCGTACCGTTGTCAAGGCTACAGTTTCCCTTCTCTAAACTGGTTCTTTATTCTATGGGGGCTCTTCGTGGCCTAACCGTCTAACGCCGGGCGCCGGAAAGCGGGAGGTCGTCCGTTCGATTCCGCGCGTCGGAAAGTTTTTCTGAATTATTTTTTTTTGTGGCTTTGATATATATATATATATAGACATACATATACGGTGCATGACGGCGGCGACGGCAAAAATCAGCCGAGACTGTCCATATAATTGCTATCGCAATAATATATAATTATGTGGGCGTGCCTTGAGTATACAGTACAAAACATTCTGCTTACCGCTTAGGAAAATAGCGAAATTGAGTTTGCAGTATGATATTGGAAATCATTAGGAGCCATCTTAAAGGTGTTAGGAAGGGGATTCGAAAAACGTTGTTTTACTGAATGCTCCGTTTTACTCATGGGCATCCCAACAAGCCATTTGAGGCAATTTTTCATAGGCACTAAATTTTCTATTGTCTTAATAGGTAAGTTGACGATAGTTCATGCTCATAGCTATTAAGGGCGCCCTCTGTATTGCGTTTCTGTACTCATTCGTTGTGAATGTTTGATACAGAACCACCTCTACAATTTACTTATATTTGTTTTCCTGTTTTAGGCCTTCTTAAATATTTGGGAGCTATAAGCGGCAATAGCACGAATGGCGGCGGTGTCCTGCGACGCTTCATGCAACTATGCAATATACGTCTGAGACGTTTATCTGTGCACATGTTCTCTCGTTGAAGAAAAATTGTTAAAAGATTGCACGTTAGTGAGCCTATCAACAAAGAATTGTTTACGCCAGCAGATAAGTAGAATATGAAAATTCATTGCAGCTTTACGTCATCTACGTATACACCAGGGGTCTCAAACTCAGTTATAACCAGTGGGCCGCCGTCCCGAAATTTAGTTCCAAGCAGGGCGTAGCCCAGGGGGGGGGGGTGGGGTTGGGGGGGGTTCAAAACCCCCCCGAAATTTTTGAATTTTTCTTGCGTATATATACACGCACACATACAAACACACGCACGAACATACATAATGTATGGTTGAACCCCCCCCCCCCCCGAAAAACATTTCTGGCTACGCCCCTGGTTCCAAGGGCCGGGACATTGAAGGTGGTGGGAGAGAGTTTGAACAAAATGAAGTAACCATTTGAAAGGATCTCATATCGCATATTGTTGCGAATATATTTATAACTTATTTACAGTGTAGGATGGTCCAGCAGTCAAGATGGCGGTTGTTACTTCCAGCACACCGACACGTCGTCTGCCTCTTCTTCGCACACCTCCCCATAGTCATAGCTGCAACCCCGCTACATCGACCTCCGGCGGCGAAAGCGCCGACTCGGCGCCTGTTAGCAGGTGGTGGGCGAAAGGTACGGCTTCAGGCGAGCGACGTGGACAACGTTTGAAGACGTAGAGGGCGCCGTAGGGTCCAGAGGGGCGATGTCATAGGTAACCTCAGTCACCTGGCGTAGCACACGGTAGGGGCCGGAGTATTTGGGCAGAAGTTTTTCGGCCAGGCCAACATGCCGAGACGGAGACCACAGGAGAACGAGGTCACCCGGATTGAAGCGAACGTTCCGGTGGCAACTGTCGTATCTATGTTTCTGGCTGAGTTGCGAGTCCGAAAGGCGTCGATGGGCGATCTGACGGGCCTTTTCGGCTGTGCTGATAGCGTGGCGAGCATATTCGGTGGAGATGTGGTCAGGGATGGGTACGAACGTGTCGAACGGCAAGGTCGGTTCTCTTCCATACAAAATGTAAAAGGGAGAATATCCAGCAGTGTCGTGGCGCGAGCTGTTGTAAGCGAAAGTGACAAAGGGTAGAGCAATGTCCCAGTCGCGATGATCAGTCGAGACATACATGGCGAGCATGTCAGTGATCGTGCGATTCAAACGTTCTGTGAGTCCGTTCGTTTGGGGATGATAGGATGTTGTAAGCTTGTGCTTGGTTGCACAAGAGCGAAGTAGGTCCTCGATTACCTTGGATAAAAAGTAGCGGCCTCGGTCTGTGAAGAGTTGACGAGGAGCGCCGTGATGTAAGATGACGTCTTGTATCAAAAAGTCGGCGACGTCTGTAGCGCAGCTGCTCGGGAGAGGTCTCGTAATGGCAAAACGGGTAGAATAGTCCGTAGCGACGGCGACCCATCTGTTACCGTTGTGAGAAAGTGGGAAAGGTCCCAGAAGGTCGAGGCCGACACGAAAAAAAGGCTCAGCAGGTATGTCTATGGGTTGAAGGAGCCCGGCGGGGTGTACAGCTGGCCTTTTCCGGCGTTGGCACGACTCGCAAGAAGCGACATAACGATGTACGGAACGGTAGAGGCCGGGCCAGAAAAAGCGTCGGCGGACACGGTCGTACGTTCTGGCAACACCAAGGTGGCCGGCCGTTGGTACATCATGTAGTTGCTGAAGTACGGTCGAGCGGAGATGAGTGGGTACTACAACGAGTAGTTCCTGTCCCACTGGGCGCATGTTCCGGCGGTATAAGATACCGTCTATGATGACGAACATGCGAAGCGAACTGTCCGTCGAATCAGTATTCAGGCGGGTGATTAGATCTCGTAGTGACGCGTCACGCTGTTGCTCGTCACCGATGTTGCCGAAAGCAGAGAGCGAGGAGATACAGATGGACGTGTCATCCGTTACGTGGTCTGGATCGTCAACGGGGTACCGAGAAAGGCAGTCGGCGTCTTGATGTAGACGGCCGGACTTGTAGACCACTGTGTACGTGAATTCCTGGAGGCGCAGAGCCCAACGAGCTAGGCGCCCTGTTGGATCTTTGAGTGCTGAAAGCCAGCATAGAGCGTGGTGGTCTGTGGTAACGGTGAAAGGTCGACCATATAATAGGGGCGGAATTTACCAACTGCCCATACAAGCGCCAGGCACTCGCGCTCAGTAATAGAGTAATTGCGTTCGGCAGGGGAGAGGAGCCGGCTGGCATACGCAAGAACTCTATCATGACCGGATTGACGCTGGGCTAACACAGCGCCAATGCCGTAACCACTAGCGTCTGTGCGGACCTCGGTTTGAGCAGACGGGTCGAAGTGGGCGAGGATCGGCGGTGTGGTGAGCAGCGTAATGAGGCGGGAAAAAGCACTGGCTTGGTCAGGACCCCACCAAAATGGCTCATCTTTCTTGAGAAGATCAGTGAGGGGGCGGGCAATATCTGCGAAGTTTCTGGCGAATCGTCGGAAATATGAGCATATGCCCACAAAACTTCGAACGTCTCTGGCACAAGTTGGTACGGGAAAATCGAGGACAGCGCGAACTTTGTCGGGATCGGGTCGGATGCCAGATGAGTCAACGAGATGCCCGAGAATAGCAACTTGGCGATGGCCAAAGTGGCATTTCGATGAATTAAGTTGTAGCCCAGCCGCACGAAACACTGAAAGAATGGACGAAAGTCGGTCGAGGTGAGACTCAAAGGTGGGGGCAAATACAATGACGTCGTCCAGGTAACACAGGCAGATATACCATTTAAAGCTGCGCAAAAGCGTGTCCATCATCCGCTCAAACGTGGCCGGCGCATTGCACAAGCCGAACGGCATGACTCTGAATTGGTAGAGACCGTCAGGCGTTACAAAGGCAGTCTTCTCACGGTCGAGGTCGTCTACGGCGATTTGCCAGTAACCAGAGCGTAGGTCTATCGAAGAAAAATAGGTAGCACCATGAAGGCAGTCCAGGGCATCATCGATACGAGGAAGCGGGTAGACATCCTTTTCGGTGATCTTGTTTAAATGCCGATAATCCACGCAGAAACGCCAGGTGTTGTCTTTCTTTTTAACTAAGACTACAGGGGAAGCCCACGGACTCGAAGAAGGCTCAATAATGCCTTTTGTGAGCATCTTGTCGACCTCCTGTTGAATAACTTGGCGCCCTGATGGTGAAACTCGGTAAGGACGCCTGTGAATTGGAGCTGCATCACCGGTATCTATGCGGTGCTTGACTTGCGAGGTTTGACCTAAGGGCCTACCGTCGAAGTCAAATATGTCAGAGTAGATCATAAGGAGATCACTGAGGTCTTTAACTTGAGAGGGCAAAAGTTCTGAGGCAATCATCTTGGTGATGTTGTTGTGCAGTGTGCAGTGACTGCGTCGACTCTATGCGGGTTCGGAGAGACGACAACGGGCAGTTCAGGTGACACCGATGAGATCTGGCACTCGTGCGACGGTGACAGAGTAGCAAGAGCAATGCCTTGTGGTAGGACTTGAGGGCTGAATCCGAAGTTCAGAAGAGGAAGGTACGTCTTGTTCGCTGTAACAGTTACAACTGTGTACGGAGAGGAGACGCTGCGGGCCAGTAGAACACTGGGAGAAGGAGAAACCACGTAATCACCATCCGGTACATTGGGATAATGTTCAACAGCGACGCAAGTTAGGGCTTGCGGTGGCAGACGAATAGCCTCAGCACACGAAAGTTTGGTCTGAACCACCTCCGACACGTCGGCGGACGCAGGCAAGTCAAGTTGTACAACACCGGCCGAGCAGTCAATGACAGCAGAGTGGTCAGACAAGAAATCGAGTCCGAGGATGACATCATGTGGACAATGAGCGAGAACATGAAACAGAACGGACGTCTGGCGGTCGGAGAACCTCACACGTGCCGTGCACATTTCGAGTACAGCCGGAGTTCCTCCACTAGCGACACGTACAAATAGGGACTCGGGCGGCGTAAGGACCTTATTTAATCGTGCACGGAGATCAGAGCTCATAATAGAAATATGTGCGCCGGTATCAATGAGGGCAGTAACAGGTAGGCCATCCACTTCCACAGCAAGCAGGTTCTGGTCCGTAGTGAGGGTCAGCAGAGGGTTTTCAGGTCGGCGGTCGAATGCAGCGTCACCTCCGGGAGCTGCATTGCTCAGTTTTCCGAGTATGGGCGTCCAGTAGGGCGGGGCGACGAATGGCGACGGGGCTGAGGTGACCGGGAGCGACGATCGCTTGGGGACGGCGAACGGCTGGAACGTCGAACCGATGTCGCAGGAGCCTCAGCGTATGGTCCACCGTCACGAGCGGGAAACTGCAGGGGCCGGTGGTTGTCGTCACGTCGATAGCCAGAAAACGATCGAGATGTAAAGGTGCGAGAACGACAGTAGCGAGAAATATGTCCTACACCGTGGCAACGACAGCAGATCGGCTTGTCGTCCTGCGTTCTCCACTGGGCAGGGTCACGATAGCGGCGAAACATTTCCCGTGCACGAGGAGGCGTTATGGAACTGACACGAGGTTCCGTCAACGAACACACCGGCTGCAGTCCGACATTTGCAAGCTCTTCCCTCACAACCTGCTGGATCAACGACATCGTTGGTCGAGGATCATCAGATGGCCGCGTCAGGAAAGATGGTGGCCACGCCGCCTCGATTTCTCGGCGCACGATGCGAACTACGCTCTCGTTGGTAGGCGGTTGACCGCATGGCGGCTGAAGGTCCTCGCAAGATGATGTAGCGGCCGTGTTCGGAAGTCGCACGAAATGCTGGGCAATGCGGCGACTCTTCAGTTCTTCGAACCGGCGGCACTCTTTGATGATGTCGTCCACGGTGGAGCAGTCTTTAGACACTAGTAAATTGAAAGCATCATCCGCAATTCCCTTGAGCAAGTGGCTTACTTTGTCACCCTCTGACATGTTGGTGTCGACACGTCGGCAAAGGGCCAGGACGTCAAGGATGTAGGAGACATACGATTCGGTAGAAGATTGTGCCCGACAGGAGAGTTCTTTAGAAGCGGCCCGCTGGCGTCCGACGGCTCTACCAAATAGGTCACGAAGCTTCTGTTTACAGGCATCCCAACTGGTTATGTCAGCTTCATGAGCCTGAAACCACGTACCTGCTGTTCCGCAGAGATAGAAGTCAACGTTGGCAAGCATCATTGTAGGGTCCCACCGGTAGACCGCTGCAAACCGCTCATACTTCGCGATCCAGTCATCGAGGTCAACGTGGTCGGTGCCGCAGAAGTTACCGGGATCGCGGGGTTGAGTCAATACGACCGGCTGTACCGGCTGTACCGGAGGCGCGGTCGAAGCGGCAGCAGCAGAGTTGCTTTCTGTTGACATATTGCGGCTGTCCAGAATACGTCCGCTGCGGAGTTCCGTCTTGCGTAGTACCCAGCACCACCACCAAAATGTTGTGAATATATTTATAACTTATTTACAGTGTAGGATGGCCCAGCAGTCAAGATGGCGGTTGTTACTTCCAGCACACCGACACGTCGTCTGCCTCTTCTTCGCACACCTCCCCATAGTCACAGCTGCAACCCCGCTACAATGTGTAGGTCATTTCTGAAGGGGATTTGGAGTCAGAATTCGAGAAAAATCGATACCGATGTACGCAACGAGTGAAATCCGGACGCGGATTCTGAAATATAGTTTTTATTCCACGGTTATCTTTCAGCACACGGTGACCACATGTTCCTCACGAAAAGAATGCTTGAGACCAGTCATGTCTGTGCAGCTCACGAGCATACTTATTTAGAAAACAAAAACAACTTGGACGAAGACGGTCATGTGTGCGGGCCGGCCCGCTAGCGAGAGGTCTCAAACCCCTAGTACACACCATGCGTCACCCCCCCCCCCCCAAAAAAAAAGAAAACGTCGCTACCAGCGTCATTGTTGCTGCAACGACGCTGGTAGCGACGTTGTGTAAACTGTCTTTTACGGACAAGTAACAGTCCACACCGGTATTTGCGACGTCGTGCGAAGGGTTCTTATCGAAGTTATTGTGATTATATGGCAACCCGCTAACTAGTCGGCAAGCTGAGCAGCGACTCCCATCAATTGCAGAAATAACAAGGAAGAACCACTTTCAACGAAGTGTATAAAGAGTTGTCCTGTGAAGGAGCTAAAACAAACCTCAATGAGTTGTTTTTGAAGGAAACTAGTGTACTTTGAGCAAGAAGGGCAAAACTTGAGATACTAACAGATATTTCATGCAAGTGAAACGAAATAGGTCACAGTTAAGAAATTTCCAAGCAGACATTTTCGTGCATAGGCGTTTGCTGCTACATTATATGGATCTATAATAACAATTTTCAGAATGTATCGAAGTATCTTAAAATACAATTGCCAAGTATCGTATCGGATACAATTATTGCGGCAGTATCTTGTATCTGTATCTGCAATACATCTTGCCTGAGTATCTTGTATCGTATCGCGATACAATTTCAAAGTATCTTTGCCCATCCCTGTTCCCACACCTGCTTGGGCCCTAATAGGGCTTCCAGTATTTGTAAATAAATAAATAAAAAATGCTGTGACAATGTATTGTAGGTGTGGATACCAAGGTAAACGAACACATGATAGCTAAGATTGCACAGAAGAGCATGATTTTAAAAATGGTGGCCATGAGGAATTGCTGGAGCTGAACGCAATATGCTTCCAGCAGAAGAAAGAAAATGAAGCAAGAGTGACAGCATATCAGGTGAAAACACTGCGACATCATGCTCTTCATCACTGGCGTGAAACTTGCTTATTTTTTCGTTGATGTGAACACACGATAAGGGTGGCATTTTTCATTCCGCATTTCGACGCAAGCCTGCTTTGGGTATGATACAGAAGATTTGAAAATCGGCTCGACATTTGTTATATGATGCGCCGGCTTCTTCAGTTAAAGCCTTATTAAACATTCACACAGTGGCAAATAAATCAAATTTAGCTATTTGGGCCGGGTCAGAAGCTGACGTGATGCGGGTTAAAAAAAAAGTGCTGTACATCCCTACAGTTTTATCTGGCGATCGTCAAAAGCTGCAGCACATATGTCGGTCGCATACTATAGTACAGGTGACTACGCGAATATGCTGCTGCGTGCCCCAAGTAGACTGATGATCGGCTGTTTTTTTTTTAATGATCCAGCAACCCGTAAATTGTAGTATCTTCTGCGTTCGTGAGCGTGTCATCAACTCGGCCCCTCACGCTGCTTCTTTAGCGTTTGGCTCATAACGCCTTTTTACTTTAAATGTTAAGCCAGCGCCTCCTCTATTTTTCTGTGCCTGGGCGAAGGAGCGGAGCGCAATGGGAACCGACCGTCGGCGTTAGTGCGGCTTTTAGCCGCCGGGCGCCGCTACCGTAGTAGACTAGCCGTCGCGTCGTCGCTCGCGGAAGCGAATGCCGTGGCTGCATTCGAAGCTGCTATGTGGTTCAGTTTTCGGCTGTATTCAAGTTGTTTAAAGTATAATGAAAACTTGTAAACTGGAATCATGAAGCACTTGTCGTTCTGGGCACCAGCCAATTTCGGACGTATGTGTCTTTCGCGGGTATTTGATCGAGACGCTCGCGCGTCGTCTGCTAGCCCGA
The DNA here is from genome assembly GCF_013339695.2 of Rhipicephalus sanguineus. Taxonomy (NCBI): domain Eukaryota; kingdom Metazoa; phylum Arthropoda; class Arachnida; order Ixodida; family Ixodidae; genus Rhipicephalus; species Rhipicephalus sanguineus. The sequence continues at coordinate 133,943,527 of NC_051184.2, read as the reverse complement.
TTCCAGAGAGCGCATGCCAGTGATGCGCGGAAAATTGTTTTGTCACCGTTATGTTCGCTTGACTGAGAGTCGGTTATTGACTGTCTGAAAGTCGATTTTCGAAAGCAGCATTTGCCAAGAGCTAATACTGAAAGCTTGGGCGCTTAAAGTTCCCCGATGCGTGCTACCGTCTACTGGTGTAGCACACTATACGCAAGCCATGAGTTCATGCGCTAAATAGCATGAAATGTCACTAAGCTGCTTCCAGTGACAATGTACATAATGATTGTCGGTTGTTTCACCGGTAGCGCATATAGTGTCCATGGGCTCCGATTCTTCAGCTTCGGGACCTAATGTCAGCGCTGCATGCACATGGCGGCGATCGCGAGGCACCGTTGCTACTGGTACTACATGCAATCGTTGACTGTTCGGACGCAACACGGTCACGTTTAGGGATACTTGCAATGCTTGGTTCAGTTGTTACTGGGCTGCAAACGTGAAGGGCAATCTGCAAAGAGCGACGGTACTGCATCTTTCGTAAGCCGCCGCTTCTTATATGCTATGAAATCTTCGCGTCGTGAACGACGGCTGCATATTCTAGTGTACTTTGAAGATGTATTAGGAGACCAATTATCCCGCCTAATTACTGCAAGCCACCTCTACCAACACCAGCGGCAGCTGGAATTTCATGGAACGACAGCCGAACAGTGTATTAAGGCGAAAGCCTTAGATGCCTCATCAAATGTGAAAATTGAACGTCGTGGGCGTCAGCTAGCGTGATGCAAAAAACAATTACGTGATGACGTCATCATATGACGTCACAGATAATAAAATTTTGTGACATTATCGTGACGTCACATAACGTGACGTCGTCATATTACATCTTCGCTTGGTCAAAATGGGCCGATCACGGAAACGGTGCATGCCTCCGCTGATGTGCAGAAAGCTTGCACTGCCTCCGATCCTTGAGGGTGTAAGAAAACCACGTTAGGCGCAGAAATATCTCGAAGGGAGGCAGGGAATGTCCAATCCATTGACTGGAAGAAAAGAAGATGGCTTTCGCCTTCCAGTCGTCTTAGATGAATGCATAAGGGACCCTGTGAGATTTTTTTTCTTTATCAATAAAGGGAATTAAAAAAGACAATCGTGATTTCTTTCAGTTCCATTTGCAGAGTGGAACACAACAGTATGACATACTAAGGCACTGGGGCGGTTGCAATAGCCTGAAATAGAGAATAAAACGCAAATACTATCAAACTCGAGTGCAAGTATCGAACCGGCAGCACGGCCTGACAGTCTGCCTGCGGAATACTTACAGCGGGGATGGAAAGACACGCGAACATGCGGCATCTGCATTCTTTGCTGTTTCGCATCTATTTTCAAGTGGTTATAGCCTGGATGATTGATGAGAAGACGACGCCACCCATGACACAATAAAAGACCATCTAGCATCTTTTTATTGGCACCACGGTTAGAGCGTAATGAAAACAGCGCGTCGCTATTTTCGCGTTTCTTTCCACCCCCCTGCACCTGTGAAAGCCTGCAAGAAGCACAAATGCAATTAAACTCGGACGCATACACGAATTTGTGAGCTTCGTGATACGCGCGGCCGTTCAGCGCCAGCTTCCCGTAGTCTACTTGCACAGCGCCACCACGCGGCAGCGGTGAGCGGACGCGGAGCGCGCGCTCGACGGCCCGAGGAGAGCGTTCGCCCAGGCACTGAAAAATATAGGAGGCGCTGGTTAAGCGTGCAGAGCTACCCTTGGTTCAGCGCAAGCTACGCTTGGTTCAGCGCGGTGCCCCACTTTGCTGAGGAGATTACATGGAAACAAAAGTAAATCTTATTCATGCGAAAAATTTCATGAACGCCATCAAACCAGAATTATCGACAGGCTACAGTCATCCCCAATTCTGAAAAAGGAAGAAAATGCATATATGCATAACAGTGCCAGATCCAGCTTTCTCGGACATCGGCGTTTAGTTCGCGTGTCTTCCACCACGTGCCGCATGGCTTTTATCTTTTTGAATCTCGCGCGAAGTCAAGAGTTGCGTCGTGGCAAGAAACAAAGGAAAGAAAGAAAAGAAAAAGAGTTCAGAACACACAGCATCACCTCTTGGCTTTGTCTGCCGCTGTTCTCCGTTGCGTCGGCGACGAAGATAAGACCAGCGAGTTTTGGCGTCAAAATGGCTAGTCATTTCCCGTGTCTTTGCCAGCGACTCGTTTAACGCTGCAGAATAAGAAAACGGCGCCCAACAACACCGGAGGTATCGAAAGTGCAGCCAAACGGGTTCATTTATTCTCTTTTTTTTTTAACAGCAGGTGTGCAATGGCCGCCGTTTGTCCGGTTTGCGGCGTAGACACCGTGTCGGGGTCGCATCGACGCGGCCACGTCAAGCAAAATTAAGAATAGCTGTACCTAGTTAAGGCAATTTAACCGTTGACAAGCCTTATTAGGTTATGTTGAGCATGGTAAAACCTAGTTAGTTTCACATAACTAAGCAAATGAAATCACAGCTTAATAAATCCTAATTCAGCCGAGCTGGAATTTTCCTGTGCAGAGTCATGCCGAGCGCGGTAATATGTGCCGAGCTTAGTCTAATTAACACTAATTAAGAGTGAGTCTAACTATTGGAAAATAAGCTAATTAGCTAATTAGGCTTAGGTTGACTTTGGATGCAAGGTAATCGGGACCAAGCCTCGAATATGCAAGTAAATGTATCTAATTAAAGTAATCAACTATATTTAAGGCTAGATTGACTTGGGATGCAAGCTATACGTGACCAATCCTGAAATATTCAAGTGAGGCCAATTAAGCTCATTGAGGTCATTAGGGTACTTGGTGCTGTGATTGCCAAGCGATCTCCAATGGAACCCGCCCGATACGTAGTCCATACTAGTGAATTACAGTGTGATCACGTGAACACTTTTTGTGTGGGCGTGTCAATTGGTGCTGTGATCTTCAAGCGATTCCCAATGGAACCCGAGTGACACGTAGCCAATACTCGTGAATTACAATGTGATCACGTGAACACTTCGTGTATGGGCTTGTCATTTCATGTCTGCCTAGTCAAGCCAGGACCAGCCGAGGGCCGACGAGCTCTGCTCTGCCCCATATTTCGCGCGACTCAGCGCAAGCGGCGCAGCTATGTTGCTGGGTGCGAAAAGCTCAGCCGATGGCAGATATCGAGGGGTTGGCGTACATTTAACAGTCTAATGACAGCATTTCGCAATATGGAGCCCTAAGTTTTTTAGTTTGCAGCTTCTGGTCACTTGCCTTCCCCGTGTTTTTAAGCTGTTTACTTCCAGTTAGGATTCTCTGGCTACAGAGAAGGTGGTAATGCTTCTTACAATAATTGTTGTGGTTTTACGCCCCAAGAACACGATGTGATTGTGAGTGACACTGTAGTGGAGGGCCGCTGATAGTTCGACACCGTGATGTTCTTTATCTTGCATTACGTCTAAGCTCACGGGCTTCTAGCATGTTGCGTCCATCAAAATTGCTCACACCGCCTCCGAGATTCGCTTCCGTCACTTAACACGCTGTTGCGTAATATATGACTCCAAATGGAAAGTAATGAATTTATAAGGTGTTGGCTCGCGGCACGCACAAATCGGCTCATTTCACAAATGATCACGCGCGTGTACTACCGCTACACTCTAAGAAAAAAAAAATGTGTCTTTTGACCATTTTGGCTTGCCACGTATATGGCCCTCTTTTAAAGGGTCACGTCAACTCTCTCTGGAGATCACCATACACTCTTTGGAGAGTCGCGTGGCCCACAAGAGAGTCACCGTGACACTTTAAAGAGAGTCACATACGTGGCAAGTCAGGAATCCCCGACGGGAGTCGCACACACTCTGTTTTCTTGGAGTGTACGGATCTGCTGCTCACCGGCTCCGTCCAAAGAAGTGCGCAAGGAAACAAGAAACACTACCTAAATTTTATGATTTTTTTTAATAAACTAAAATACTATTACCTGGGGTTTTGCGTGCTAAAACGACGATACGATTACATGCACGCCGTCGAGGAGGGCGACGCAAATTTCGATCGTCTGGTGTTCTTGAACGTGCCATCCCACAGCTCAACACAAGGAGCCCAGAAAAGTAGGCAGTGGGAAAGGAGGGGGGCTGCCCCCCCCTTCCTGGAATTCTAATGGTTGTGAGAGCAAATGAGTGTTTTTCAAGGCTTTCAGCAAGTGGGCCTTCCCCCCCCCCCCCTTAAAAATATTCCTGGCTACGAGCCTGCACTGGCGTCTATGATTTCACCTCCAGCAAAATGCGACCGCCGCGGCCAAAATCAAAACCGTAATTGTCGGGTCAGCAACGGAGCACCGTAACCACTATACCAACGTGGCGGATTAACTGGAGTTTATTTCCTGGATTTCTCTTCCCTTTTCCTGCCCGAACATTTCTCGCTAGATACATCTGCTCTCGCTAAACCGAGTTTCTGGGCAGATTCGTCGCCGAAGGTCAACACATGTTTTGTTTTGCGAGAGCTTTGTTCCGTCTGAATGCATGGTCTGTATACCGGCGCCTTTGCCTTCCTTCGCCGCTCAGGCTGACAGTTGTGGGGATAGCTTTTCGCCCATGTTTGGACCGCGTTAAAGCCCCCGTAAAATAGGTTTAGTATTTGTTGCTTCAATGAGTCCCTTATAAATGTGCACCAATACATATCATCTCATAATAATGTAGATTCTAATACGCCAAAGATCATTTAGGGTGCCTTTTACTGTTATTATTATCACGTGTCTTCTATAAGAGCGTGCCGCGACGTTCAGTGATGAGAGCGGCTTCGTGAAAAACTTGTCGGTGGGACCTGGCTATCGATAGGGGCGAGTAGCATGCGCACTTCTTGTCCTTTCCTGTCTGTTCGCTTGCATTATGCCCATTACTGCAGGTAGAAAATTTGGTCACGCGCTCACCGCAGCATACGCGCTAACATGCTTTGGCCAAGTAATCAAGCCATCCTCAATGATTTATTAGTTGGAGGCACCTGAAAGCATCTCTGGTACAACAAGTCCATACAGTCGGAGCCCATCTAAAGAATTGATAAACCACACTAAAGAAGAAATGTTCCACCCGAGAGATATGTTCAATCTCATGATCCTCATTATAAAGAACTGCCGAAATATTGTCACCTAGTCGTGATGGTGAAGTACGCAAAACACAAGGTGGTACATATGAAAATTCTTTATTGGGCGAATTTGTGCCCAGGTAATGAGAAGTCGAAGTACTAGCAATGCGCGCTGTACACCGCTGTAGTGGCGATCACATTCGTAGGTCGTCGGAAATATGGTCATCAGCAAGAAACGTCGAACGGTGCGGCAAGAAACGTCGAACGTACCAACCCAACCGTTATCATGTGTGTACGTCAGCCGCAGCACAGTTCGTTTATTTGTTCAAGATACCGCAGGGCAAGGCTAACAGCCCAATATGCCGGCACCGAGCCCATCCGTAAAATAGTCTATACACCACACCTGTACGGCAATCAGTGAATCTGTCCGCGTGTTTCACTGAACGAAAAAAAAAAAAAAGATCCACGCATATCCACGAAGTGAATAATGATGAGTGGGCGAAGCACTGGGGATCGTTCGGTAACCCTGAATCTCCCGTAACATTGCCCACTCGCGCATGTAAATGACTGACAACGCGTGTGTACAGTTATACAAAATGTTTATTGGTCATACATGTTATGTCGTGTTGAGTTGTGGATTCCATTTTCCCTTCATTACTGCTTTGTGGTCCGTGAAATGCAGAGGCAATGGTTCTTCAATCGGATCTACCCTGAAGTTGGCAAAGACAAGGTCTATGCACATCCCCCTGGTGGTAGCTCGCTGTATGCGTCGACGTTGCCTTTCGCGGGCGAGCGCGCGTTCACGGTCCATGGCAGAAAGATTATGTGTGGAACGCGCTCATATATGCCCATTTTCACTGCAGCGCCCTCCTGTCTATTTTTTTTCACAGATGTTTTTTTTTTCGCTTCAGCGCCCCGTCAAGTACTTTTTTTCACAGATGCTTCTTTTTTTGGTTGCGGTTCACAAATGTTTGTTTTTTGTGGGTTTCGTTTTTGTGGACCGTGTCGGACGCGGACAACGACTAGGCTAGGCTGTAAGGAGCTTTGCCTCTCATATCGGTCATTCCTTGTCTTTTACTTGCTCATTCTTTCTCTGCAGAGCGGCGATTATATCTTACTTAGCTTATTGGCTGCCGTAAAAACAACGTTAACGCCGTATCTACTTCCTACTTTCGTTAGCCTATCAGATACGCAATGAATGTACGGAATACCTGCGACAGATTTCTTCCAATGGCTTTCGGCAACCACGCTCGGACGTAACAATGAGCTTACAAAAAAGTATGCTCCCTTCTTTCTATCTCTCTATCGTTTCATTCCTTAATCCCCATCCCCCAGCGTAGGATAGCAAACCGGACGCGCGTCTGGTTAATCTTCCTGCCTTTCCTTCCTCTTTCTCCTCCTCGAACGTAACATAAAGGACTTCTTTAAACGTTCCGCAGCAGTGACTACTGCATCGTGAGGATAACGTACATACACATAAATGACGCCTAACTTGGCCATTAAAGCTATCAGAAATTTTGTGCTCACACGACTGAGTCCGAGCGGTACCTGCAGCCACTCGCCAGAGCAATCGGAGGCCGGAAACGGATACGCGTCACCGCCTCTTCTGTAGCAAACACACGAGACGCGGGAGTCACGTGATCAGATCTCGGTCGGACTCTGAGCTGCTCCGAGTACAAATTGAGAGCTCTCAGAGATGCAGCCTGGTGCTCTGAAAGAACCAGGCGAACGTAGTCAGAGCGTTCGATTTCGACCAGCTGAACGTGAGGCGCGTCTCCAGAGCGCTCTGGAGCGCTCGAAAACGACCAGTCGAATGTACCAACAATCAAATCGTGCCAGAACAACGGCATATGAAAACGGTAAGGACACGGTAAGACTGAAACATGATGATGACACACGCAGAGCGCTTGTTCTTTTTGTTCGATCTTCTTGTTCCAGTCTTACCGTGCGCTTACCGTTTTCGTTATGTCGGTATACCCACTAGCTCGGACCCAGCCTCTGATTCAGTACAAAACAACGGCTTCATTATGAAGCACGCCGTGGTGGAAGGCTCCGGATAATACAAGGGCTTCTGGCATATTGACCTCCTTCGAAAATGCTAGAGCCGCGACCGGCATAAAACCCGTGTCCTTCGGTTCACCAGCCTAGCACCGTAACCCACTGTACCCCCACGCAAACAGGAGCAATACTGTAAAAAAAAAGAAAGAAAAAAAAAATTGGCCGCGTATCTGCATGCTTCGCTGCAAATGTCGTGTAAAGACGATAGAAGAGGCGCTGTGTGAGATATGGACGCCATCTGGCAATACGTCGGGAAACATGAGTGCTGTGTTGCGTGCCGGTAGTCCTGGCCTGGCGCAGCAGCAGGCGAAGACCGGCGGTGACCAACGCGACCGGCGGGGACGCCAGCCAGCCCGAAAACGCGGTTTGGCGCGAAGCGCTGAAGCAGAGAAACGTCCGCACTCAACGAGTACTCTCCACACACTCTTTTATTTACACGTCGCCTGGGTAAAACAGGAACGCCAGAGCGGCGCCCACAACCGGCAGCCTGAAGGCCGCCCACAACGCTGCTTTTTCATTTTTTAAATATTTTTTTTCACCTTCTTGGCCTTCTCAAAACTAAAGTTTTTCAACACCAACCCATGGCATTCGTACAGCGCAATACAGAACCGAAACCGAAACACAACAATGAGCTCGTGCGAAGGGCACGGAGGAAGGCAAATTTCAGCGCAGTCGCATTTTCAGCTTTGTTGAAACAGCGCTCACTAGACGACGACGAAGTAAAAGAAGGCACACGACAGGCAGCGCCTGTCCTGTGCCTTCTTTTACTTCGTCGTCGTCTAGTGAGCGCTGTTTCAACAAAGATGAACGCATACCAACTCGCTCAAGCTTCCATTCTTATGCATTTTCCGCGCAGCTTAAGGAACTAGGGTCCTTAAAATTACGTATGTATGCATTTTCTATTAAAGGAACACGCCACCTAATACTTACCTAGTGATGTTGCACCTCAGATATGCATGATATTTACTTTTTGATCGACAACGTTCACGAGTATGAACAGCCGTACCAGTTCAAGACGGCTGGCCCTTGGGCAAGTGGTTCAACTTTGGCCGAGTGGCTGAATCGAGGGACGTGCCGACAAACAGAAAGAGAGACAGACAGAAAGACAGACCAAAATTTCTGCGTTTAAGTTCCCCAAGAAAGACTATCGTCTTTAAAAATATTTCTCGGATTCGAACCTTCGACGCGACGTCCACGCGCGACACATGAAGCTACTGCTGTGCCGACTTGGCCACAACGCCAGCCGAGCCAGCGGCGATAAAATTGGTCTTATCAAGATACTACGATGAAAGATACAAGCCAAAGACATGACCGCGTTATAGAAAACCTCAATTTGGAACGTGTTCTTATTCACGCCACACCACGATCGCAGGCTCAAATGAAAGCTGTGGCTTCATACTACTTAATTCTCTGGGAACTTTGCAGGTTTCAATCTAGTTTGTTCAGACGGCTCGTTTTTGTCCTGAAAAACAAGGCGAAATTTCAGTGGCTTCCATAGGATCCCACTGTTTAAACTTTACACGTCGTGGGAACAAAATATAACGCCCCGATGGGAAAAGTGCTGCATTTGTGAAGTACAGTACAACTTCTAGAACGTTCCTTCTTGGGAACTTTTGGAAGTTGCGCCTCTACGATTTTTTATCGCCGAAAATTGACCCTGTCCCATTGAAAACGGGCGAGCTTCCAGCAGTGGCCGCTTGGAGCGCTGATCGTTAAGTGTCCCTGAAAGCTGGATATGTGGGCAGTATCGAAGATACACGTATCTTAGATACTATCTTAGATACTCTTTGGGTATCTTGTATCTGTATCGCGATACGTCTCGCAAGACGTGTATCAGTATCTGTATTTCCGATACATTGAAGAATATATCGTGTATCTTAAGACACAAGATACTGCGATGGCCCCACCACCGTGCGAAACAATAAACGTTGGTTGCGGCTTCTCAAGCTGATACTGCTGCCACTAAGTCACCAGAATAAAACTAAAGACCGTGACATTATTTCATCTTTCAACCAGATTTTCCCAGCGAGGATAGGCGATGAGCTGAGAGGATCCCTATTGGTGGAGCAGAGTCACGTGGTGGCGCTCGCGTCGTCTCGATAGACAAGCGCGCGAACGTACGCCCAGCCGACCTTTCGTTCTATCGCTTGAGTGTCAGTGCCGTGACACTCAACTGGCACTTAGCAACTGTCCTGTGCCGCGTACTCCAATGCGCGCGGCGTCTTTCGCACACATTCTCATGCCGCTGTAGTGTAATTATCAAAGTTTCTCTTGCGTGATGCTTCGTTGCGAAGTCTGAAGAATGCAAGCTTGGGGGATTGCTTTGCGTCTAGTGGCTTTCACACATCAGCGATTTGAAGGATCTCGTGGATATAAGTTTCACTTACATGCACTAAGATTAACTTATATGCAAATGATATTGCAACAGCTATAGCACTACCGGTACCGATGCTGGATCTAACAGAACAAGCATTCACAAAACAACCGCTATCTTGGCGTACGTATCTTTTTCTTTTTTAAAGACGATAGTCTTTCTTGGGGAACTTAAAATCAGAAATTGTGGTCTTTCTTTCTGTCTGTCTGTCTGTCTTTCTGTTTGTCGGCACGTCCCTCGATTCAGCCAACGGCCAAAGTTGAACCACTTGCCCAAGGGCCAGCCGTCTTGAACTGGTACGGCTGTTCACACTTGTGAACGTTGTCGATCAAAAAGTAAATATCATGCATATCTGAGGTGCAACATCACTAGGTAAGTATTAGGTGGCGTGTTCCTTTAATAGAAAATGCATACATACGTAATTTTAAGGACCCTAGTTTCTTAAGCTGCGCTGAAAATGCATAAGAATGGAAGCTTGAGCGAGTTGGTATGCGTTCATCTTTGTTGAAACAGCGCTCACTAGACGACGACGAAGTAAAAGAAGGCACAGGACAGGCGCTGCCTGTCCTGTGCCTTCTTTTACTTCGTCGTCGTCTAGTGAGCGCTGTTTCAACAAAGCTGAAAATGCGACTGCGCTGAAATTTGCCTTCCTCCGTGCCCTTCGCACGAGCTCATTGTTGTGTTTCGGTTTCGGTTCTGTATTGCACTGTACGAATGCCATGGATTGGTGTTGAAAAACTTTAGTTTTGAGAAGGCCAAGAAGGTGAAAAAAAATATTTAAAACATGAAAAAGCAGCGTTGTGGGCGGCCTTCAGGCTGCCGGTTGTGGGCGCCGCTCTGGCGTTCCTGTTTTACCCAGGCGACGTGTAAATAAAAGAGTGTGTGGAGAGTACTCGTTGAGTGCGGACCTTTCTCTGCAAAGGTCTTCGCCTGCTGCTGCGCCGGGACTACCAGCACGTAACACAGCACTCATGTTTCCCGACGTATTGCCAGATGGCGTCCATATCTCACACAGCGCCTCTTCTATCGTCTTTACACGACATTTGCAGCGAAGCACGCAGATACGCGGCCGATTTTTCAAAGAGTTTTTAATATCACAATTTGATTGTTAGCAGAAGTTCTTTCTTAGCTGTCCTTCTTTCCATCCCATGCATTACATATGATTTTATAGTTTTTTTCCTGGTCTGCTTACTGCAATATGCCTTTAACGTACTGCCAAGGTAAGCTCTCTGATTTATTCTTGCTTTTAACTGACTGCGTCATTTCCGCTATTGTTTACATGCTTATAGTCAACTTAAATTTACTGTTATGTAAAGGCGATGTTGACAGCAAATATGTAATAAACCGGGCGCGCCTGGCGTATACATTAACAAAAATCCTGCTTACTACTGAGTAAAATCGCGAAATTCAGTTTCCCTTATAATAACACAAATTATTAGGAGCCATTTTAAATACGTTAGCAAAGCTATTCGAGAAACATTGTTATACCAAATGCTCCGTTTTTCTCACGAGCGTCCCAACGAGCCGTTTTACGCTATTTTTTATAGGCACTGAATTTATTTCACATAGCTATTAAGGGTTACCCGCCGCGATGGTCTAGTGTTTATGGTGCTTGACTGCTAACCCGAAAGTCGCGGCGGCCGCATTCCGATAAAGGGAAAATAGTAGAGGCCCGTGTGCTTATATTTAGGTTTTAGAATCCCAGGTGGTCAACATTTCCAGAGCCCTCCATTACAGCGTCTCTTATAATCATATCGTGATTTTGGGACGTAAAACGCAACAATTATCATTAGCTCTTGGGGGTGCTGCCTGTGTCGTGTTTCCATGCTTATACGCTGTGCTTGATACGCAACCGCTTTTTTTTACTTAGATCTATTTGTTTTCCTTGTATAGGCTTCCCTAAATTATATTACTGGTACTAATCACCACGTAATTGGAGAGATAAGTGGCATTATTCTGAATAGCGGCGGTGTCCTGTTGCGCTCTATGCCACTGTACAATATGAATCGCTTCTGGGTGGCAGATGTTCTTGGTGACGTAGACCTGTCCAGTGACCCGTTATTGAGAAAATTGTAATACGTTTACAGGCAAGGTAGAACTCCACAGTGGTATTTGAACAATCGTGCGGAGGCTTCTTACTGTAGTTCTTATGATTACATGGCAACCCGCTAGCTAGTCAGCAAGCAGAGCAGCGACTCCCATCAATTGCAAAAGCGACACGCAAAAATTTCTATCATCGAAGAGTATAAAGTGCTTTCATGATAGGCGGCTGAAGCAACGGCAATAAGTTATTTCGGAAAGTAATATACCTTGAGCAAGAAGTACAAAACTTTTGAGATACTGACACACATTCATTGAAATGAAACAAAATTGTTTGCAGTTAATACATTTTCAAGCGAACATTTTCGTGCATAGGCATTTAGTGATACATTATATAGATATATAATAACCAATTTGCGAATGTATCGAAGTATCTTAAGATACAATTGGAATGTATCGTATCGGATACAATCAGTGTTGTAGTATCTTGTATCTGTATCTCAAATACTTCTAGCTTGAGTATCTTGTATCGTATAGCGATACAATTCCAATGTATCTTTGCCCAGCCCTGATTACTGGGGGATCGAAACTGTGTTTCGTCGCACTGTTGAAGCGGATCTCAGAAGCCACGTAGAAAGATGTTCGTGGTTGAGATCTGCGCCGCCATGTGCCGCAACTTACCGTATTTATTCGAATCTAAGCCGATGTTTTTTTTTTCGAAAGAACGATGTGCGAAAGTGGGAGGTCGTCTTAGATTCGAGTATAGATTCGACTACAATGATTAAGCTTTTTTTTCTGGCCTTACGAATTTCAGGGTCGGCTTAGAATCGGGGCCGGGCTAGATTCGAGTAAATACGGTACTAGCTGCTCCCAAGAAAACTGTCGCTCTTGCAATGAACTCAACCAATTAACTTTCGTTAATTATTCTGACAGTTAATTGACCCATATTTCAAGTGAACTTATGCTCCGATATCATATGCAACACTTATAATGAACCAGAACCATAGGTTCCTTTACCAGTTATTTCAATCGAACCCGTTTTCTGAATATTTGGAAAAACCGAAGCGCTCGCCCGGAAGTGCTTGGAAGAGAGACAAGAGCGTCACTCGTCGCTCGTGCCACTAAAAAAAAAAACGTCCTGAACACGACGAAAGGGAGACTAAGGACAGGTCTCACTCTGTTCGTGTTTAAGTCGTTTCGCGGCTACCGTCAAAAAAGAAAAAAAAAGGATTACCCAGCAACTTAGCAAAACATACTTGTCAGTCTTACGAGACGAGCGCTTAATTTAGGGTTGAGCTCTATCCCATCCTTGACGTGCTCTAATTGTCCTAGAAACTTTCTTTTTACGAATGACGTAAGGATCGATAAAATTTGGATAGAGCCATTGCAAGTGCATCGGCGACAAAAAGAAAACGAGAATTGGAATAACCCCACAATGCATGCACCTGCTACGAATGTACCAATTTTGAGTTTTTGCTATGGTAGATCACCTGCAAAACGAAACGCTGGCCCAAACAACGCAGACAAGATGCGGCATCGGTGTACAAGTCTTTCAAATGTGTGTGGTTTTTCCGTATACGACCGCCCATTTAAAGGCAGGTTACGCTTTATACGAAGTGAACTTTTCCTGAGGTGTGAAAGCATAGACACGCATGTTGCATAGGAAAGAAATAGGTAAGCATAATGTGGCGAATAACTGAAATTTGGGCGAGTTTTCAGGTGTTCATACTTGAACAAGGAGCGCAATAAAACAACGACACAAGGAGGAACAAGAAGACGAGACGATCGCTAACCTGGTCTGGCATTCTGTTATTCTTCTTGTGTCGTTCTTTTAGTGCGCTCCTTGTTCGAGTAAGAATTTGTCAAAGGCGCGATGGTCTTTGCCGCGAACAATTGGAAGCGGTGCACACAGTCTCCTTTTGATTCCACAAAATTCTTCGCCGAGATAACTGAGAACTCGTGTAGAAGTCTCCGCAGGGATACGGAGGTGGTTTTATTTCTACCGACAATGACAATGTGTCGCTGTCCTTTCTTTTCCAACAGGTCGCAGTTGCACGGGAAATCAGCGAGTTTCCTCACGCGCGTGATGTTTATGTATGTAGCTGAATAGTTTATGTGTGACCGAGGAACTTTACGCGCGTGAGGAAACAATTTTCTACAGTGGTAAAAAACTTGAAGGACGCTTGAGCTTCGCCTTCAAGAGTAAAATGCGATATCGTAATCGGGCGCCGTTCGCATCGCCTTCTCATTCGCTAGCCTGACTCCGCTTCTCGGCGGACACCTCAACCATGAGGCAACAAAAGGAGCGTCTGCGCGCGTAAAATCGGCCGTTTCAAACTATTCTAGAGTGCCTACTGCTTGTAATGTTGGCAAGTGTCCACTGCGCATTAATTCATCCTTTTGGCGAGGTGGCGATGTACCCGTTACGCGTCCGTAAGCCAACATGCGCACCTGCGCACTTTGTTGATGTCGTTGCTGATGATGAATAATTATGTCTGATAGCGTTGTAATGGGTGAGCTATTAAACCAACGACTCCTCGCCTAATTCACATGTTTTCAAGCCTGGTGCGATTTGAAGATTCTGCCTCGCAATATTATATGCGTTCAGGAGAGTCCCTCCCCTACGTGACAGTCTTGTAGGTTTGTTTTTTTTTTTTCGGAATAAGATTCAAGCATAGGCATCGCTCTGTCGCAGAACACCTGCTTTTCGCGCAGACGACCTGGGTTCGAGTCCCTCGCGAGCCGAACATATTGCCACGCGCGCTTCTCACGATCCCGTGACAATATTATTTCTTTATTTGCATCTACCTCGAATTTTCGCTCACAACCAAAGACGCCGACAGCGACACTGGAATTAAGGCGAAACGAACACTTTAACACTATGGCATTAATACACGATAGAACATTTTCCTGTCTAAGAAAACGATTGTCGCGTAGACAGGGAAAAAAGACATGTGTCGTATAAGCAGACCGTAGAAAAGAAGACGGCGAGAAAAGTTACACACTGAAAGTTGGGCAGCAGAAATCGGAGTATAAGGCGGGCTTTTCTTCACGGGAATTCCGAAACAATTTCCCGTTTTCCGTTGACAAGTTTCGTTAAGGCGGCGCGGCTATTATTTCCATTGTCATGGCGGCTGCTGTCGAGGAAGCACACCTTCGTAAACCGAGCCGACGTGCGACGCTTGCTGGCATCGGCACACTACAACAAACCCTATAGAAAACCACGTAGAAAGTGCAGACAGAAAGCTCCGAGGACGCGCAGAGCCGTCGAGATGGCGACAGCTTGACAGTTATTCCGGTTCCCTGGTCTCGGCGATTCGCTAACTCCTCTTTCTTCGATCACGACCATGATGGCTTAGTGCAGCGCTGGCCTTTCGGACCTTTGGTTACGCTCCGCTGTGTAGGGGCCGAGTGCGTCCTCTAGACAGAGAATCGAAGCAGTTGTTAAGCTCGGTTTGTTAATACTAACTTTCGTGCGCTGCTAACTAATAAAACATTACAGTAAAAATCTAAAGAGTGTGGTGTCTCTCGATTGTCGTTACAGGCACTTACTATATTAGAATAGAAATGTTTCTAATAGTTTGTAGGCTTCCTAGGAGCCCACGAGTGGCATCCTAGCTGGCCGCCGAACTTTATCTGAGGCATGTTCATGGGATGTCACTTAGAAGCGCCTCTCAATAAACTTGCTAGAAAAATTCATTTTCTTTGAAAGTGTTGATGTGTTTTCTGAAAGCTTCATATATGACGATCACTTTATTTAAAGTGATCTAGTAACATTGTGTTATACGACCGGCCACGAACTTTGAACTAAAGCCATGTTTCAGGTTTTTCTGTGCAAGCCACACCAATGTCATACGCTCTAAACACGACAACGCTTAATGAAGGGGCGTATTTTCGCAATTTTCTGCGCTTTTAAATTTACCATTGAGTGAAATGAATAAATAAGTGTTTTTTTAGTGTACAGTTGGTCACTGTATTTGAGATGAAGTATGTTCTACAATGCTGACACATTTATACAACGTTTCCAATTCCAGCTGTATAATCAACATTTAGCTCGATTTAGCTCGATCAACATTTAGTGCGGCCTGAATTGCAGCTACTTAATGCTTCAAATCACTTTTCTGCAACTCTAGGATGAATGAAGTGCAATATGAATGGACTGTTGATAAATAGTGCGAGCATTCAGATCTGCAGAGGGTCTTAGAGGACAATATGTTTGCAGATAGAACGGCCAAATGTATATATAAAAATGACAGCAGCCAACCTCTGTCAGGTCTCCCTGTCATAACTTGCGTGGGCGTTTCACCCCTTTTCAACCATGAAGAAAATCAGTTTACTGACTATGTCTGCATTGTCTATCAAAGACACTGACAGGTTGTCATCACTGTTTTCGAGTGTGGCACCGTGTCACAGCTTGCAGTTAAGTCACTCGAAGGGTTCACGTCACGGAACTAAGAAAATGCCACGTGATTAGCTTGCACCGATGCTTGACGGCAGTTATATTAGAAAGTGCACGTCTACCTGTGCTGGAAGGCATTCCTGTAATGACAGATTAGCGATTGCATAATACAGAGAGAAGTAGTACTGAAAATGATTTTAAATCTGCTGTGCAAAAACTGACCACACCAGTGCTTGTCTTCGTTCGGCGCATCCTTTTCTGTTCGCTCTGTTAGTGCGCGCTTCAACACATCATAAACTCCACATTCGGCAATATCCACAGCGTGCGTTTCTCGTTGTTCGCGAGGATAAATTGTTTTAGCGGAAACCGCCAGAAGGAGTATTATTTTCGTCAAATATAAAAAAAAAACTGCAGGGTTGGACATTGCCGTCTCTTCTAATGCTCTGGCCCAGACTACTACTGAAACCTTTATGTGTACATTACGACTATTATTTTCCCACTTGTGTACCGCAGTAACAGTTGAATAGAATACGCAAACAGCGAATGGGCACGTGAGTATTCAACTTAGCGAAGAAAATCAGAAGGGCAATATGGCTGCTTGTTTTCGTTTCTTGATTGCTAATAAACAATGATTAAACAAGACGTACAGTTTCATGTCGAATATATTGGGGCCCTGTTATGCATTGCGGTCCTCATGTACTGCATTTTTGCTCAACATAACCCTAGAAGAAACAAATGTTCATATAATTTAAACTGTGCAAAATAAACCGTTGCTTGCACCATAGCAGACAAATTCAGGTCGTGCCACGTATGTGGTGCTAAATACGGTAAAATTCCTCGGACAGGCGTAGGATCATTTCAGAACACGAAGCACTGGCGTAATCCAAGCACAATCTTGTTTTAGGATTTTCACTTTTTTTTTTCGTAAAGAAATCCACTGGGCTTATCTCAGTCCCAGCGTGGGTCGAAATCGTCACTGGAAAGGGGTGAATTAGCGGCGTTATGTTAGGGCGATCCATTGTTCTCGGAAGCCTCTGGCTGTGGAGAGAAAAACCGACACCGGCAGCGTTGACCCGAAGAAAGAAATAATAACATCCCAGCAGGAATCGAACCCAAGCATTCTGGGTGGCAGTCAGGTGTTTTACCACAGCGCCGCTCCAGGTCTAGAACCTGCTTTGGAAAAATGCCCTATGTAGGCGTAATGGCGGTACAGCGTCTATTGTGGTTGTAGCGCTGGCTTCTAATATTATAATAAAGCAATAAACACAGCGCTCGTGTTGCCTGTTTCTTTGTCCTTCGTCTGTGCCGCGCTGCCCGTTTACCCGAGCATGTTAACTTACGAACTCGCCCAGCTTGCTGTGTTAATTCACTACATATGCACTAATATGACACATGTGGCATGTCGTGTTAACGTCATTTGTGGTTGCAGTGTTGGCTCCGCTTTTATAGCACTCCAATCAACATTACATTTGTATTCCTTTGACTCAGCAAGCTATATTCAAGCGTTGCTCGACCCTGAAGGAGCATACGCTAACGAAGGTTACGTATGATATTCACATCATCGCACCGTTGCATGCACTTCGCTTCGATAACACAGACTTCTGTGCTGCAACGTGAGTGCCGATACTAAGTCAGACCATAAGTTGCCGTGAGGCCAGCGTGCCTGGAAAGCCCATGATGTGCACACAACTCCTCCGTTTACAAAAGCACTTCGATCCACCTCGTAACGCTTGGCTCAAGGTAAAAACAATGCAGCATAGAACTACTGGCTGCCTGCTTCGCATAAAACCGATTCCCACGAGGCGTGGGATCTGCCGAATTTTAGGGACGAAGCTCCTTAAGGCGGCACCCGTTCGTCCCTCGTAGTCGTAGTAGTGCGTAACCAGTCGTAACGCTAGTACCAGATCTTGACCTCCAAGGTGGTGCCGGTGGGAGATTTTTCCTGTGCGTTGTTGAACAATAAAAAATTCGCAGCGTGCGCGTTAACTAAAAGCCGAATTCTTCTGTCTCTCATTCCCCATTAGCAGCCATTGGCATGTTCCAGTAGGAAACGTTAGTAGAAGTAGAAGTGTAAGTGTTAGCTAAAAGCCGACTTCTTCTGTCTACTAAGGTTGAGCGTTGGGCTAGTTGGTGCAGCATAATCCAAAGGTTTCACAGCGCATACAACGAGGACGAGCACAGAAGAGCGCTGTGTGTGTCTCTTCTTTGTTCGTCGTCGTTGTATGCGCTGTGAAACCTTTGGATTATTCTGTCTCTCATTCCCATTAGCAGCCATTGTTTACCTCCAAGGTAGTGCCTGGTGAGATTTCTCCTGTGCGTGATTAAAAAATGAAAATTTTGTTCAAAACGCCGTTGATTGATGAAATAAACCAACGAAAGACGCCAGATGTTTTCTAAAAGCAAAACGAAAGAACGCCAGATGTTTCTAAAGCAAAACGAAAAGACGCCAGATGTTTTCTAAAGAAATGGTTTTCTAAACAATGAAAATTCACAGCATACATGTAAAATTAAAGTTAGCTGCAAGTCGTCATAACTCATCGAACCTTTAGTATAAACGCGCCCGATCTCACGTCGGTGATGATGTACTGGGCAGAATTCACGGAAGATTCACGGTTTACCGATGAACCTCCGCAGCTTCGCCCACTCATCATCATTCACTCCGTGGATATGCTGTGATTTTTTATCTACGTATCTACGTGTGGGTGCTCCCCTGGTCGCCTCCTTAACTTGGTGTAGACCAAAATCGGCATGGGAGGGTATGAGGGTTTGATGAATATGACTGTCTGGTCATGACATGAATAACATGAAAATTCTGTCGTTTAAGTCGTCCAACCTCTTCCTCTAGACACATGTGGGACATACCCATATACCACGGTCCACGGTATGCGGGTATGCGCCACAGGTGGCTGACAGTTTATTATATGCCAAGAAACAACGAGAACAGACATTGGTAATTTAAATGCGACCGCGTTAAGAAGCGACATCGGCAGCATTGACCCGACGAATGCAAAGAATAAAAATTAGGATCCCAGCAGGAATCGAACCCAAGCATTCAGCGTGGCAGTCAGCTATTTTACCACAGAGAAACGCCAGGTCTTGAAACTACTTTGGAAAAAGACCCTTTGCAGGCGCTATGTTGGTGCAACGTCAATTGTGGTTACAGTGCTGGCTATCTAATTTTATAACATGACAATAAGCATTACATATGTACTCCTATTATACAGACGTCATATCGAACTAACGTCAACTTTTGTTCCAGGGTTGGCTCCACTTTTATAGGAGTCTAATAAACATTACATTTGTACTCCTATGATTCATGAAGCGTTACTCGACCCCGGAGGAATACGCTAACGAATGTTACATATAATATTCACATCATCGCAACGTAAAGTGCACTTCGTTTCAATGACACTGACGCCTGGGCTCCAACGTGAGTGCTGACATTACGTCATACCATAAGTTACATTTTAAACGCCAGTGTAGTCGACGTACCTGGTGAGCCCACAATGTGCACAAAACTACTACACTTAAAGAAACATGTCGATCGCCTTCGTGACGCTTGGCCCAAAGCCAAAAAAATGCAGCATAGACAGCTAGCTACTCGATGGCTGTTTGGCATGAAACCGATTGCCACAACGCATGTGATCTGCCAATTTTTTTGCGAGTCCTGACTGGTTACATATATAGCTCTCTTACGCGATCATTATACTCTGTTCCGAGAGTCGTGGGACGCATGTCTCTCCAAAGACAGTCAACGTGTCTATTCAAGAGAGAGCGTCATACGTGTGCCATGTCAGGACTCACAAAAAAGGGGCAAATGACTCGGTTTTTTTTCTCAAAGAGCATACAACTTCAGCAAGGACACCTGATTTCCCAATGCTCGGTTTGAGGCTAAGTATAGTGGTGTATTGTATAGTGGTGGGAAGGGGAATCTGCAGGTGTGCCTCACAAGACGACGTCATAATGATGCGTCACAGAAAGTACGAATGGGCTTACAACTAGGGGCGCAGCAAACGTGGTGCAAAACCCTTTCGCGATTGACATTGATAAATATCGCACGCGATCCTAAAACCGACCGACAAATTGAAAAACATAAGTTGAGGTGCTATGCAGGATGGCCCGAGCTTCTCGGTAACACGAGTTTGCTCCGAGCTCGCAGTACGGCGGTCATGACAGGAAGACAGCGCGAAGCGCGCGATAGGAACGTTGATAAAAACGGCTACAAGATCGAGCATGGCTTCACAAATGCAAATGTGGCATTTTCGGCGATTTCCAAGGGAACACCCGCGTGTGAAGGCGTCAGCGCCGCTGCTCAGTCAACATTTCAACAGTGTGGCAACGTCAGCGTGATTGCCGCGCTACCTTTTCGCCAACTGAATATCGCTCCTCCCACAAGCGTATTTGTGGGCGTTTGTCCTCTTTCGAGGAAGTTCTTTCGTTCCACCTGCAGCATGGAAATTTTCGCTCTGGAAAGCAACAAGGGCGCACACGCAGCACTCTCGTGCAGCTCGTTTCGCTTCTCTCGAATATTACAGGTAAATAAATGTACAGGTTGCTGCTGCATACATTACACGTCTCAAGATTTTTCTGCAGCGACGAATCGGTAAAACAGTGTCATCACAAACAAGTAAATAGTAACATTTCTTGCCGCAAATGCCAGCAGGGCCCTTGCTTCATGGCTGTGAGTGGTACGTCGTGAGCGCGGTCATACTGAATGCGAGACATCGTAACCACGTGATGAATAGCTTTTAGTTCTTCGTGCGTGTGTGCATAGTCTGTGCGAATAAGCTCATAGATGAATCGTGCCCCTCGCTGGCGTTGCGGCGTGAGCACTGCTCCTCTAAAAAGAGGCAGGGCGTGCGAACACGGACACAAGAAAGAAATCAGGACACCACAAACGCCGTTTCTGGTGTCCTGATCTCTTTCTTGTGTCCGTGTTTGCACGCCCAGTCTCTTTTTAGAATGAATACGTACCAACTAGCTTAGCTCTCTGTTATTCACTGCTCCTCCGCAAGAGCAAACGCGCTGAGCGGACCGAATCGTCACCGCGGGCGTCTGCCAATCAAACTGATCGACGTTCGAACTCGGGTACAAGCTCGTTGATTCTGAAAAGGCCCCTCTGGAATCGTCACTGTCATAGTGCCGGTGTGACTGTCAAGCGTTTCATGCGATAGACGCTAAGCAGCAGCTTCTTTGCACATAAAATAATTTGGCCAGCTTGCACTACTTGTGAAAGGCTGGAGCCATCGGAGGAGCTTGTGATCACCTAGCTTCTTCAAGCTTTTTACGTGGCTTGTCTACTCAGTTTGCTCGGTCTGCTTCAGAGTGAAGACCACGTCAGTTCGGTCTCAATTTTGATGGTATTAATTAGCTCGCTCCTAATTTATATGATAATCAATGTTATGTCTTCATTGTAATAAACCTTATTGACATGATGTTATACTTAAACAGGTTTAGTTAGCCAGGTCGTAATCAATGTGGAGCTAATTACGATAATCACAATTGGCACTTTCTAATTAACATGACCTTACCAAGGTAATAATTAGCTTGGTCTTAGTAAGCGCTTCCCTTATTAGCGTTGCTTAATTAACACGTTCTTAATTAGCATGGCCTTAGCTTTACACGGCTTAATTAGCACGGTCTTAGTAAGAAGTGCTATATTAGCTCGGACTTAGCATGACCTGGCTATTACCCTGGTCATAGCGTGCACGGACTTAATTAGTCAGGTATACCGCCCAGCCAATCAGCTAATCAGTCGGGCGCGCGCACTCGAGGTGTGGGCAGACGATGAATAAGAGGACGAACAAGGAGCGCGCCGTCCAAGCAACGCACTAGAATGTATACTGGCCGACCATGATGGTTATACACGTGGCCTCGGCGATTAGCTCCGGCCGCGGTGTTGTAAGCCGCTCGGCCGGAGCTAATCTCAGAGGGCGCGGTGCTGATTATTCTAAAGGATACATAGTGCAGGCATTAAACGCTTTAAAGTGAATTTAAACACCACGTACCTCTAAAAATTATCGTTAGTAAAAGTTTGTGACACTTCTTGCATGGGTGCACTTCTGCACTCAATGGAACGACAAACAAATGAAAAAAGATGCCGTTGGCGTCTTTTTTGTAGCGTTAGCTATACTTGCCTAGCCGGAGCTGATTTCGCGCGGAGCGTCATGAGCCGTGCTGCGCATGCGCGAGTATCAGTGATCACCCGGAGCTGGCATCTCACGCGCTCTCCGACACCGCCGCGCGCGGCCCGCCGCTGCTGGTCTGCGCGTTCGGGAGGAGTGGCGTCGTAAGCGCGCAAGACACGCTGGCGCCGGCGCGCGCCCAGACTCCGCCAGCGCCGCGCGCGGCTCGCCGCTGCGTGTCTGCGCCGCATTCGAGAGGAGGGACGTCATAGACACAGTGGAGCCGGCCCGCGCGCAGCTATTCGCCTTCGCTGTGCAGTCGCCGTCTGACACTGCGCTGGGGCCGCTTGATAGCGCCTCTGACTGGGGTTTGCAGGTGGGTAACGCCATGGAGAAGGAGAGCGCAAATGCTGCTCGACGGCGCAGAAGAGCCGAGAAGCTCACCTCATCGGATCCCGAAGTAGTTGCCTGGAAATTAGCGGTTCAGCGTACGAAGAATGAACAGAATAAGGCTAATAATCCTACACAATCTGGAAAGCTAAGAATAATCAGCTGAACCTTTGCTAATGCTACGTATATCCTGGCATAGCTGAGCTAAGCCACTGCATTTTTTTTTTCTTTTGACACCACCCGACTTTGTCAGCT